>NC_046163.1:9466601-9651601 GCF_011064425.1 Rattus rattus | reverse complement strand
TATCTTTTTTCATTATTTAAAAACTATGTTGGGTGGTATAGTTAGCTCCGTAGTTAAGAACATTTGCTGCTCTTACAAATGACCTGTGTCTGGTTGCCAGTGCTCATGTATAACAGCTCATGATTACATGTGATAATTATGTTCCAGGGGATACAGTATCTTCTTCTGGCTTCTGAACTTATACATTTACATCACACATATGCGTGCGCGCGCACGCGCACACACACACACACACACACACACACACACACACACACAAATAAAAGCAAACCTTTAAAACTGCTCTGCTGGGGAAATTTCAAGGATGCATGACTCTTCCAGTGTTTCTCTGGGCGATCTAGACTCCAGAATTCATGCAGAAGCCTATTATCGAGGACCAGTGAGCAGGGGCACCAGCTCTGAGACATCTAGTAATTCATTAGACTCTGGCCCACTAGAGGACACAGCTGTCATGGAGCCCATGCACAGGGCAAGCAAGACAACCCTGAAGGTCCCTCATCACTAGCCCACAAGCACGCAGAGGCTGGAGGTTCAGCAAGTGGAAGGAAATAAAATGCAATAACAATTTTTATAGTGAGCTGAGTTAGCGGCTGCTCATTAGCGGCCGTGAGCTAAATTAATTCGAGCCTGATTGTCCCCTAATTGGAGAGGGACATAAATCCAGTAGATTGTGCTATTATGGATGACACCTTGATCCCATACCATCTCGTGCCTCTGAGTTTACAGTGCTCTGCAATGAAGGGGAAACCTCAGATTTCAATAATTACTTTAAAAATTATGAGTATTGACCAGGAACATTTTACTAAATGATTTAATGTCCTAGGCTGTACATATTTTCTCAGTAAAGACACAGGTCAAGTTCTTACTGGGTGAATATGTGAGAGCTTGATACTATGATCAAATAATCATAGATTATTACTTAGTAAAAACCATAAGGCACTTCTTACGCCAACACCCTTACCCCACAATAATTGTCTACTATTTCTCTCAAACAAGGGGGAGAAACCCTCAGAGACATACACTGGGCTTCCACATACCATGTCTCTGTTTTCTAATTTTATTTGTCAATATCTGCTTATTGGAGCTTCTTCAAAGAAAGGTGCAAACAAAATTAGTAAAGGGCCGTAGGGCTGGCTAGGCACTGAATGCTTGAAAACCTTTGTTGATTTCACAGGGCCAAAGGTCAGTTCCCAGTTCAAGCAGCTTGCAATCACCCTTAACTCCAGGGTATCCCACAGACTCTCCTGATCTCTGTCTGCGAGTACCCACACCTGTGTGCATGCTAGTGCATGGGTGCTATTGCATACACATGCATACCCAGATTAAAATAAAATCGTTTTTTTAAGTGTAAAATTAAAAGTAAAGGGCATGAGGCAATAAAGCACTTGCCCTGCAAGTGTGTGGATCCGAGTTTGACCCCAGGCCAGACAAAAAGCCAGGTATGATGATGTGCACTTACCCTCCCAGCCCTGCAAAGGGAGAAACAAGAGGACCCCTGGGGTTCATTGGCCAATCAAACCATCCTACTTAGTGAGGTCATGATAAGTAGAGGACCATGTCTCAAAAATCAAAGTGAATGGCACCTAAGGTCATTGACATGGGACCTCCAAATGCACATATATACATACATGTGCACACATGCATACAAATCCCCACACACATGGACATAAACATCTACACATACACACGAACCCTCACAGATATGCACATATACATTCACAGGCACATGCACATACACATGCACACACGCCTACATATTTATACACACACGCCAAGTAAGGGGCAATGAGACAGCTACCTGTTTCTAACTTGGCGTTCCTAAATTCTCTCAACAGTTAAAAAACCCTTTGCTTGTAAAAACTGAATGCTTTTAAAGACACGACTGCCTACCAATGTGGAGGTCAATTCTAGGCTTGACCCCAAGAGAAGTAAAGAGCGGTTGGGGCATTTAAGCACTTCCTTCTAGCCAAGCCATTTTCTCTCCTATCTCACATCAAGGGGGCAGTGATTCAGATGAGGTGGATTTGGCTGGCAAGAGAAGGATCAGATTCTATTATGAAATCAATTTTGTCCTGATGGAGGAGAGCTCTGGTCACACGCTACACTGGGCAGTAGATAAAGGAATTCTGCCAGAATGCTCCCCTGACTGTAGGCCCTTAAAAGACAAGTTTCTGAAGACACATACAGCCAGGCATAAAATTTTTTAAAGAGATAGTGAATATTTTATTCCCAACTCCTCCTCACTGCTAGAGTCCTCACATCTCAAGAAGTAATTGCTTCTATTAGGGGGCTATAGTTCTTTGAATGGGCTGTTGCTTCTTAGAGGTCTTCTTTTATTAATTCTGAGGATTTCACACAATGCATTTTGATCATATTCTGCCTCAACTCCTACCCCTGAGGCCTCCCGGATCTACTCCCATCTCCCTAAGAATCCAACTTGATGTTCTCTTTATTTTTTTAATTTAATAACTCATCAACTCCAATTTGTGCTGTTCATATACTTCCGGATCTGGGGCCGTCCACTGGAGCATGGTAGACCTATCGGGAGCTACATCCTTAAAGAAAACTGACACTTCCTTTACCAGAAGCCATCAACTGTCCATAGCTCTTCAGTTCGGGTGCAGGCTACTGAGCCTCTTGCCGATCCCTGCCGGACTATTGGCTGGCTTGGTCATATCCGTCTTCTGCAGGCAGCCACTGCTGACGGGAGTTCTTGAGGCCAGTGGCCCTCTCATGTCCAGAAGATGCTGCTTTGTCCCAGTCCCTCCCATCCTCTGGATCTTACACACTTCCTATCCCTCTTCTACAGGGGTCCCTGAGCTCTGGAGAGCGGGTGTGATGTAGATGTCCCATTTGTGGCTGAGGACTATAGTCACTCTTCTCTGCACTTTGGTCAGTTGAGCTCAGAGCCATCTGTCCAATGCACAGAGAAACTTCTTTGATGAGGCGTTGTGAGAGCTGCACTAATTTACAAGGAAACAGATACAAAAACAAAAGGGCAGTTTGACATTATGCCCACGTAGCAAAATAATAGTATTTTTACCCTTGAGGTCTCTGAGTTCCCCAACATAGTGGCTAAGAAATATGTGATCTTTTACATCCTTTCAGGGTTTTTATTGTGGGGGTGCTTGGGTCCCTCGGGTTCTGGTTTGTTTGTTTGTTTGTTTTTGGTTTATTTGTTTGGTTGCTTGGTTTTTGCTACAGGACCAGGGTAAATATGTATTTCTATTTTCCTCTTCTTTTTTTTAACACAAAAATGAAACAGAAGGCTAAAGAAATGGCTCAGTGGATAGAGTGTCATGTGAAACTGAGTTTAGCATCCCCACAGCCCATTTAAAGAGCAAGGTAGCATCCTCAGGTCAAGTTGATTAGCTAGATCACCCCATCATCCAGCTCTGGGTTCAGCGGGAGACCCTGCTTTAGTATACAAGGTGGAGAGAAATGAAGAAAGATATTTGACTTCTTTTCCTGGCCTCCAGAAAGATGGATACACATGTGCATACATTTGCAGACATATGCAAACACACTAACACATAGCACACATGCACATAAAAGCAGACAGAAGGAGCCAGTGACTTTGCTCGAGTATCCAGTAACTCAGTAATTTCTCCTTATCAATACGCTGTTTTACATTTATGTACTGCATCACTGTATCTCACAGTGTATCATAATTAACCCAGCTCTGCTGAGAGATATTGGGCCACTTTTCCTCCTTGCTCTCATAAAAATGCAGTGATGCCCTCATGAGAAGAAGAAAGGAGAAGTGGACTTCATGGTTGGTTTTTAATTACCAATTTGATGGATGCTAGAATTACATGGGAGGCAAGCCATTTGTCTTCATGAGGTTGAGGTGGGAGGAAACATCTTAGGTGTGGGTGGAACCATTCCCTAGGCAGGAATCCTAGACTGTATAACATGAAGAAATTGACTGAGCACTGGCATCCATCACTGTGTAACTGCTGTTCAAGCCCCTGAGCCTTGACTTTCCCACCATGATGGACACAATGCAGATAAACTTTTTCTCCCTTAACTTGCCTGAGTCTGAGTGTTTCCTAACAGCAATGGAAAAGGGACCAAAAATGTTTTCCAAAGAAGGGGTTTAAGTAAACTTGAGTGGAGGACTTAACTTTGATTCAACTTAATGTTCTAACTGAAAGGAAAAATCTCATGGTAGAAAAAACAAGGATTTTCATTGACAAGACTTCATTTCCCAAGTACCTGGCGGGGTGGGGTGGGGGGGGGGGTGGTGGTGGTGAGGAAACAGCAAGGAACTGAGTCTGCATTTTCCACAGGCTTTGGTGAGATCTATGTAGCTGACAGATTCCATGAATATCTCTTCCTCCTCCTCCTCCCCCTCCTCCCCCTCCTCCTCCTTCTCCTCCTCCTCCCCCCCTCCTCCTCCTCACCCTGCACTTACTAGTTAGAACTCAAGGTAGAGAGACCTTGATTCTGCACTAACTCCAGAGGAACAAATATTCCGAGACAAGATCTCAGGATGTCCTAAAGCTCTAAGTGGGGTGACAGGGGTTTCATTGACCTATGCAATAGTAATGATGGGCATCTAACATTAAGCTCAGATCAGGGGGCATCATTCGACTTCTGCCTGAGGCTTAGGAATGTTAATTCCTGGGATTTTTTTTTAACTTAGAGCCCAATCCATGACAAATGAAGGTTGCATATAGGTGTGGTCATGTACTTTAGCCATTTTAGATAGATCAGTCCAGTGGACCCAGTCCCCAAGTAAAGACTGATTCAGTCAACTCTCTGTGGAGCAGAATTGCTACCTCGAGCCCAGTAAAACTCACAGAACCATAAGAGATAAAAATGTTGCTTGTTATGATTATAATTAATAGGTACTGATTTTTAAAGGAAAAATAAATTACATTATGGGTAGGTATTCTGTTTAGGAGAAGAGAATTTGCATACAGATGAAACATTTTCATGTTTAGAAAACAATGAATTGACAGATGATGCCTAACACATGGTAAGCACTAAATGTTTGCTGTCACTTACTTCCATGGCAAATGGTCCCAAGCCCCATATGTCCATTTTAGGCAATGTGAGTCTCCACCCCAGGGTTATAACACCAAATAGTCAAAGCACAAGGTGGCCAGATGATATTATAGCTCTCTCAGTGGGACTTGGTTTTAATTCACAAACACTAAAATTGAGAATGGACTTGAGAACCTTAGTTCCGTTACTTTTGCTCAGACTATCCTACAGGCCTGATCATTAAGCTCAATCTCTTTCATCCAGACCAGTATACTATTAAGGGTGGATTATAAATTTTATTCTTAATTGTATTTAATAACATTCATAATACACAGCTGGAACTTTACCTATTCATTTACCAAAGGATGCACACAGTTTAATTTACTTGAGATTAATTATGTAAGAAAAATAATTTGTTGACAATAAATTTCACAGTATTTAATACAGCGGGTTTGCTTAGAGAGGCAAATGGGTGTTAAAATGCAGATTGAAGTTTTATTGGGTATTGATACCATGGAATGAGATAAACCCTGCTTTCAGGATCTAACACTGGGGATTCTCACAAAATGTGCTTTAAAAATGAACTCATTAATTTTCATAATTTTACTGTTTTCCTTTCAGGTGATGAGATAAAAGAAAATGTTTATGTTTGGGGAGGTTTGGTTTCCTTCCTACCATTTCTTTGCAAATAACCAATTTTAGGGAAAGAAACACATTATTCTGAATAAATGAAAAGCTGTATCAGACACAATCATCATCCTAATTTCTCTTCATTGCATGGGTTTTTGGAGTTAGGGAGCTGCCCTGGTGTGCTGCAAGCACAAGGAGGAAACGTAAGCTACAGCATCAGGTAAGGGCGGTCTAGAGCTGTCTTCTAAGACAGGTCAGAATGCTTATGCTGGTTCATTTTCTATATTCTGACACCAATGCTCCTAAGCCATTTTACAGGTTTCATACAAGAGGAAACAAACAAACAAACAAACAAGAACAAAAGGATTGTCATATACATCCAAATTATAGAGCAGTCTGGGTATGCCTTTGCCAGGCATGCACGGTACCCTGAGCTCCATCCCTAACACCATAAAACTGGCAGGATAGTCCACACCTGCACTTGGGAAGCAGAGATAAAGGGAGCAAAAGTTCAAAGTGACCCTTGGCTACAGAGGATGTTTGCGGCCAGCTGGGACTAAGGATTCTGTCTCAGAGGAATAGGTTGGGGAGATAGCTCAGTTCTTAAAGTGCTAGTGTCTCAGGATGTGGACTTCAGTTTGAGCCCCAAAACTTATTTTTTTTTAAAAAAAAAATCCAAGCCCATTGGCTGAGTCTGTCATCTCGGTACTAGACAGGCAGAGTTAGAGCTTATCCCTGGGGCTCTCAGGCCAGTCTTGCTTATTCAGACAAGTTCCAGACCAGTGAAGACCCTATCTCAAAAACAAGGCAGAATGTGCCTAAGAAACAATCACTAAAATTGTCCTTTATTCTTTTATGCACACACCACATTCTGGGGGCGAGACAGGACCCTGCTAGGTTGCTGGTCATAAAGTCTTGATCATCCTGTTTTAACATCCTTCCTGAGGGCTGGAATTACAGGTGAACACCAGCATGTCCAAACCACCTTTAAGTATGCTTTAGTTCTCAGAGATAATTACAATAATCCAATCATATGATCTTCTGGGATGAGGAGAGACTGGCTACAACTGCCAGGTCTCTGGTCTAGTCCCCAACACCAGAACCAAACTGTTCTTCAACACCTTTAATGAGTGACCTTGTCACCTACTGTTTTCTGGGACATGACTGCTACAGTATGACTGGGGCCCAATCAGATGAACCTCCACATACCTAGGAAGTCTTTCTGTGATGCAAGACACTGGCATGCACTGAATCCAAGTCTTCCTTTGTCCCTTGCTGCCCAGTTTCTTGTCACTTGTGTCATTTATACCACATTAGTTCATGTCACTTGCATGCTTGGCCGTTGGGTGTTCCATCTCAGTATATTCAAACAAGTAGATAAACAGTGTACACACACACATGCACACCCACACATATACATGCACATATATACATACACATATATATACACACAAACGCACACACTATATACATGCATATATATACACACAAACATACACGCACATATATACATACACGTATATATACACACAAACACACACACATATACACGCACATATATACATACACGTATATATACACACAAACATACACGCACATATATACATACACGTATATATACACACAAACATACATATATACACACAAACATACACATACACACATATATACATACACATATATACATACACATATATGCACATAAATAAACACACACACATATACATACACATATATATACACACAAACACACACATACACACATACATATATACATACACATATATACATACAAACAAACACACACATACACACACATATACATACACATATAACACAAACACACACATACCCACACACATATATACATACACATATATATACACACAAACACACACATACATACACATATATATATACAAACACACACATACACACACACATATATACATACATATACACACAAACAAACACACACATATACATACACATATATACACACAAACACACACATATACATACACACACATATTCATACACATATATATATACACAAACACACATACACACACATATATACTTACACATATATATACACACAAACACACACATACATACACATATATATACACACAAACATACATATACATACACACACACACACACACACTCCTTAGAAAGAACTACCATAGCTGTTCCTTTGCAAGGAGCCAAATGTCAAGATACCTGCTATGACAGCACAGACAAGCCCAGTGAGCAGTGGGTTCAAATGGCTTTATTCTCTTGAGCCCTCATACCAGTGTCTCAGGCCTAGTGAGTAGATATGTAGACTTTTAAAGTTAAAGGGCCTGGGCGAAGACCCAGTCAGTAAAGTGTTTGCCATCAGAACTGATATAACATACTAGAAATGCTAACATAACCTTGAAATTCCAATTCTAAGGAGACAGCAACGAGCACTTCCCTGAGGCTCTCTGGCTAGCCAGCCTAGCCAAATCTGTGTTCCAGGCCAACAAGAGAAGCTTGGGTGTGCCTAGGGAGAGAGACCTAACGTTGTCCTCTGACCTCCAGGCACAGACACTTGCTTACAACAGGTACACGGACACCTGCATCTGCAAACACATAAACACAGTTAAAACACTGCTGTGAAACTGTATCTCTCCCCATTCTTATGGTCCCTTTTCTGTATTGATGGTAACTGGCTTCCAGGAGCCCTTCCCTACCAGCCTCACATATTCCTCTGATCTCTGAGCTTTGCCAAAGAATTCTCCATCCAGGCGTTTCAAGACTGTGCTCAAGGGTCTTCGGGCAGGCAGGCCAAGGTTGGATTGGAGCAGCTATTAGAACCGGTGAGTTCAGCAGGAGAAAGAGCCCTGCTCTTTCTTAGCCCTGCTCAAGAGCAGCTTGCTATCATGCAGGTCCAAAGCTCCTGCAGCTTGTGTCCCTTTCAGACCTTTTCAACAAGTCCATGTGGCAAGGTAGGGCCAATGTGCTTATTGATAGAACAAGACCTGAGAATCCAGCTGTTAAATCACTTGCTCAAGGCCACCACAATTCTGTGCTTGAAGATTTATTAAAAGCAGAGACAAAAGGAGAGACCAATGCACCGACTACAGGAATTTGGGGTGGTGGCAGGGGGCCTAATGGAAGTGGTTGAACAGGGGTTATTCTATGAGGCAGGTTACAATAGAAGCTCAAGAGTTCAGTAGCAAAGGAAGGAAGAAGAACTCTAGAACATGGAATACAAGAATGTGGGTAAAGCTTAGTTGGTAGACTGCTTGCCTAGTGTGTACAAAGCCTGGGATTTGATCCTCAGCACTGAAGAAACCAGGCAAGATGGAATGCACCTGTTATCCCGGGACTTGAAAGGTAGAAACAGAAGGATCAGAAGTTCATGGTCATTCTTGGCTACTTTGAGAGTTCAAGGCCATCCTGGACTACATGAGACACCATATCAGAAAGAAAGAAAAGAAAGAAGAGAGAGAGAGAGAGAGAGAGAGAGAGAGAGAGAGGAGGAGGAAGGAAGGAGGAGGAGGAAGGGAGGAGGAGGGAGGAGGAGGGGGAAGGGAAGAGAAGGGAAGGGAGGGGAAGGGAAGGGAAGGAGAGGATAGGGGAAAAGAAAGTTCAGAATCTTTTCCATGGCCTCATTTTACAATGAATGTTCTGTCCCTGGTGTGGAAGTAAGAGTAACTTTAGAGAGTGGGGACCATGGTTGATATCAAAGAAAAAAAAAACACCTCAGAACATTAACTCACTACCAAATAATTCAGAGTATTGGGTGGAAGGACACAACCCAGCACAGTGACAGTGGGAGCTTCTGTACAGTGACAGTGGGAGCTTCCGTACAGCACATTCACCAGCTACAATGGTTAATCTTAGGTGTTCACTTAATTAGACCCTGAAGCCCCTGAGAGACTGGCCTCTTGGCAGGCCCATGTGACTAGGTTTGTTGAGATTTGATGACCCATCCACTGTGGATGGCATCCATCAATTCCTGATCGTGGATGTGATGTTACAATGGAGTCAAGCCCTGTTACTTTCCCCTCCATCACAGACTGTGCCCTAGAACTGGAGCTGAAATAAACCTTTTCTCCCTTGAGTTGCTGTTGACAGGGTATTTTTCTCATAGCAACAGAGAAACAAGAGGTGGTCTACACACAGGGGGGAGGGGAGCAAAAAAACCATAAAATAAACATAGGACTTAAACAAGATAAAAGAACAAATGGGTTTAACAGACATCTATGTATTATCTCCCACAAATATTGCAGAATATTAGGATATAAATCCAGTCCCACCAATTTCTTTAAAGTGAAATAACGTCTTCTAGTGTATACACTGACAAGGAAATAAAAGTAAAACTCAGCGGCAAGAGAAACTACAGAAAATATACAAACTTATGGAATCATTATCAAATGATGAATGGGCCACTGAAGACATCAGGAGGGGAAAGAGAAAGTTCCTAGATTCTAATGAAAATGACAACGAAGAAAGCCAGACCCTGCAGAGGGCCTAACTGTAAAGCTTGAACGTGCAGGGTTAGAGGCATGAATGCCTAAATTAAACAAACAAACAAACAAACAAACACAATCCTAACCCAGACAGCAACAAAAACCAGGGAAACAAGCAAATACTTTAATGAAGTACCTCAGGGTCTTAGGAAAATAAGGCCTGGACAGACACAAACATAAAAATCAATACATGGAAAGAAATCATAAAGACTGGAGCAGAAATGAAAGACAATTAAGGAAAGTGAAATGAAAAGAACAGGACCGAGAATCAATAAAGCACACAGCTGGTTCTTTGAAGAGGTAAACATGACTGACCAACTCTTAGCCATACTCTTCCCCCCAAGAGAGGAAGGACGAACATTAATGAACTAGAGATGGAAAGGGCACATTTCAATAGATACCAATTCAGCTCAAAGAGCACATTTTAGAAACCACTGTTCTGATCATTAGAATCTACGAAATGGGTAAATGTCTAAGCACATGTGACTTATGAAAATTAAGCCAAGAGGATTAAACAACTTAAACTGGTCTATGAAATTGAATGCCTTGGTTTCTTCTCCTTCTCCTGAATGGAATATTAGAAAGAACTGCATTTATAGGTCTGGTAATTTAATTGGTAGTCTACAGAAGTCTTGGATTTCACCCCCCAGCACTGTTCATAAACCCATTGTAGTCATGCACATCTGGCATCCTAGTACTTGGGGGACAGAGGAAAAAGAATCAGAAGTTCAAGGTCATTCTTGTCTATATTGTAAGTTCAAAGCCAGCCTGAGTTACAGGAGATTGTGTCACAAAGGAAGGAAGCAAACAAGGAAGAAAGGAGAAAGACGAGGAGAGACAGGAGTGAAGGATGGAGAAAGGGGGAAATAAAGGAGGGAAGGAGACATTAAGAATGTATTCCAAACTGGGAAAGAAATAAGACTCTTAGTAAGAACAATTACATAAAAGTCTTACTAGGGCTTAGCATTTATCTTTTTATTGTTTGTTTAATGATACAAATGCAAAGATTAAGGGAGAGGAGTCCAAAGCCTTTGCTCTCATGATCCCTAGAACCCAAGGAAATGGCTGAGCATGGAGGAGTGCTTGAGATCCCAGGAATAATGAGATGGGAAACAGAGGCAGGGGGATTCCTTGGAAGCTCCCTGGCCAGGCAGCCTGGTCACTTGGCAAAGTTCCAGGCCAATGGAAGATTCTGTCTCAAAAAACAGAAAGGTGAAAAGGATCTAGGAAATGACACCACCAATGATGTCCTCTGACCTCCATACACACAGAGGCATCTACATGCATATGTACACACACATACACACACACACACACACACACACACACACACACACACAGAGTCTACACTTGCAGAAGATGAAGATAAGGATCTCACCTCATTGGATAATTGTTTCTGTCAGGATGGGAAATTTCCACTGTGGCTGCATGAGCATGGAACTAATATTTGGAAACCAAATAGAATTTTTTAAAAAATATCAGTGGAAATCAAGTTTTCCCTGTCTTGTGATGCTGCATGCCCGAGGAGCCTGGGTACCACTTTGACTCCACAGAGCCAGCAGGCTCCTAATCTCATTCATCAAGGATGCTAATGGCTCCTGGCAGAGACATGTGGTCCATATTGCCATGATTCAGGAGGCTGGTGGCCCAGCAACACCAGGCCAAAGGAAGCTGATGAGAATTCACATCCAATTTGCATAGATTTGCACAGTATGTCAGAAACACTTTGAATCTCTAACAGACCCAGCATCCAGGAGAAAAGGAGAGAAGGTGAAGAATTGATAGAGGTCTGGCCAAATGACAGCCATACTTTTAATTGCCTTGCTGGTGATTCATGTTATAATTAAAAAAGTCATTAATTTATTTTTCAGACTGATTATCTTTTGTGGTAAGGTCATTGGGTTTTTTTTATTTTGATTTATATATATTTATTATATACTTTTATCCAATTTTAAAATTAAATTAGCTTATGAAATGACAGGTTTTCATAGTGTTTCCATATAATTTGGGCTGACTGTCCTCCCCATCTTTCCCTCTTCGCCCTTCCCCTGCCCCAGTCCCAGCACACCCTTCCACCCCCAGCATCCCCTTTCACTTTCACATTTCCTGTTCCCCTTCTCACCACTTTGCCCTGAAAGCCTTTTCTCCTGACAGGGGGAAGGCTCAGTAAATACAGAGCTTGCTGCCCAAGTAAAGGGACTTGAGTTCAGACCCCAGCCACCCACAGAAAAAGCACCGCACCACACCATGTCTGTAATATCAGCACTGGGAGGCAGAGAAGGGAGCTAGCGGCCAGCTGATGAATCTGCACTAGGTTCAGTGAGAGACCTTACCTCAAGAGCAGAGGTGGAGAGTCATAGAGAAAGGCCTCCACATTAACACACGGATACACACACACACACACACACACACACACACACACACACACACACACACACACATCGACATCTATTTATCTACTATCTATTTATCTATCTATCTATCTATCTATCTATCTATCTATCTATCATTTGTGTGTATGTTTTTCTCTGTCTATCACTATTCTATTTTGTATGTTTCTCTCTTATCACTATGTATGTGTGTCTGTCTCTTTCTTTTTGTCTTTGTCTCTCTGTGTCTTTCTGTCTGTGTGTTTCCTTCTATGTGTGTCTTTCTCCTCTCCCTCTTTCTCTCTCTCTCTCTCTCTCTCTCTCTCTCTCTCTCTCTCTCTCTCTCTCTCTCTCTCTTCTCTCTCTCTTTCTCTCTCTCTTTTCTCTCTACCTCTTCTCTCTCCCCCCCCCACACACACACACACACACACACACACACACACACACACCTCACACTTCACACTAAACTCCTTTTTTAAAATACCACCTCTTCTTTCTCCTTTCAGGAGTCTCTTTCTAGTTTCCTGGCCACAACCCGCACTCAGTCCTCCATAAATACACACGTGAGCACGAGACGCTAGGATCAGAGTTTTATTTATTTATTTTGAATGTGCTCTACTTCGTCAGCAAAAGCAGCTCCAATTAACACATTTTCCTGCTAGAGGTCCATAAGTGTCTCCACAAACCTCGTAAATAGCAACCAATTCTCGGTTTTATATAGGAAATACGTGATAGATACCATGCTCGGCTATTCACCCACCCAGAAGGAGAGACTGTTGAACCCGCTGAGCCCTTGTTCTCTGAAATGATGGAGCACAAACCAAGATGCTTCCATGGTGGGAGGGAGGGGCAGTGCATCCAGCCTCTGCCTGCCCGCCATCTGTGCTTCCCTAGATCACTAATTGGGAATAATTCCATTGCTCCTGGAGCCCAATTGTTGTGAGTTTCTGGAAGAAGGGCTGGTTTCCCAGGCCTTCCCAGCGGCTGTTGTCTGGCACAGAGGAAAATTGGAAGTTTGAAGGCAAATTGCTCATTAAAACAACCTTGAGGAAACGGTTCCTCTTTGAATCTTAAGGGTGGTAATGAGTAAGTCGGCGGGCTATGCAGAGAAAACTTCCCCTGTCCCTAAATTAATTTCTAGTAGCTTAGGGACCCCAGAGGAGCAAAGCTTTTAAAGGTAAGATAGGGTAGGAGGTAAAGGGGGGGGGAGAAAATACATCCTCTGGCCAGATACTGATCAAACTTCCCCAAGACCGATTCTCAGGAGAAAAACCCACCAGCTGCTCCCTGGCAGGAAACTTAAAACTGTCAAGAAATTCCATTTACTGCCAGCTGATGAGTCGGCACGGAAGGCTACTCCTCCTGCCGTAAGTGGAATTTCACTCCAACTGCACTGCCCTGCTGCCGAGGTCAGCAAAGAAAGCTTATCAACAATGTGAGCAGTAATGAACGTGGTCATCCCAGAATGCTTGGGCCAGGAGAGGCAGGCCAAGCAAGAGAGAGTGGGCACTGTCCTATTCTGACCTTGGCAGACCCCACACTGGGATGTCTAAATAGAAGCCACATGCTGACCTCAGCAGCCCACAGCAGTCCTAATTCTGGCCAGTGACTCCTTCCTAGCAAGGTTTGGCCTGGATATCTGGCCACATGCCAAATAACCATAGCCTCTCTCAATCCAGTGAGCATGAGGTTCAAGTGCTCTGTCTGTATGTTCTCTCTTTTAAGGCAAAATTTGTTATATGTCTTCCATGGAGTTTTCTAGAACATACAAAGATGGGATGGTCTCTCCCTTTGATTAGACCTTGTGTGCTACTCAGTTTTAAATGTCAACTTGTCAAAACTGAGAATACAGCCCCCATTCCAGATCTGCCTAGATCAGGTTGACTTGTGGGCATATTGGGGGGAAGAGGGTATTTATCTTGATTGCTAATTTATCTCAATGGGTCACTGTAGATGGCACCATTTCCTGGACACATGGCCAGGGGCTGATAAGGAAGCTAGCCGAGCACGGACCTTCACAAGTCATCTCCTGTATTCCCTTGGCTGTGAGTGAGTTTTCTTGGTACAGGTAATGCTGACTAGAATAACAGTCCCTCCATGAAGAATTGTGGTCTGGAACTGTAAGTCAATGACCCCCCTTCCCCATGCTCCTTTCAGTCAATATATTTTACCACAGCAACAGAAATGTAGGTAAAGTATGTACCCCTAGTTGAACATTGACACCGAAAGAAGTTCCTATAAGATACCTGTCTCACTTACTGATCTATTGCCTTGAAGAGACACCGTGACCAAAGCAACTCTTAGAAAGGGAAGCATTTCATTTGGAGCTTGCTTATATTTTCAAAGGTAAGTCCATGAGCACGGAAACAGATAGGCATGGTGCTGGAGCAGCTGAGAGACGGATAACTTGCCTGGCAGGGCTTTTGAAACTCTGAAGCTCAAATGTTGTGACACACCTCCTCCAACAAGGCCACACTGCTTGATCCTTCCCCCAAACCATGTGAGCCTATGGGAGTCATTCTCATTAAAACTACCACGGTTAGAGTATCTCTCTCACATTCCTTTAATTTGGCACCAAGACTAAAATGTGGTGGCCACCTGGGCTTTGGACTATATTTCTATCTTCCTTATCCCTACAGAGATCTGTAACATCAACTTCATACCTCACTTCATGCCCTACCCCATCTCATGTCTCTCAAGTTCCTAAGCCCAACTCCCCCAGTTTCTAGTGACCATCTCATCTCTGTTCAGGGTATACAACTCTACTTCAAAAAGTATTGGAGGAAGCTCAGAAAATAAAATACAAGAAAATCAGAGAAATAGAAAAAAAATCAGTTGAAGACGAATAAGTTGTAATTACAGATGCATAGAATGAAGTCACATAAAAGTGTATCCTTTCCAAACCAACTGTGAACTGTGGACCCTGTGTCCTATAATGGCTACTTGTCAGACAAGATAAGCCCACAGGTGCTACAAGCCACAGATCCAATGAAACTAAGCAGTAAGTAGGGCCCATGGGAGGATGCCTGTTGGACGGTAAAACCATGCCAAGAAACTTGGTAAAGTAGAGCAGGTTGAGACCTAGAGACCTGGTGGGCACATACCTAAGACTTAGGTGACTCCCCATTCCCTGTCAAATTCCTGACTTTGAGCATGTGTCACATTCCTCACATGAAAGAAACTTGTCCTGTGGTTACATCAGCCCAATACAGAGTTCTCTATGCTAATGAGGTACCTAAAGACCCAGAGGGCTTAACCAATAAGCTTCCCTTCCCAAACATTTTTCCCTGCAAAAGGTCCACCCTGAGAAGTGGGTATGGTACGTTATGCATCCATTTTCTACCATGAACAACCAGAAACTGTTTAGAACTGTGGACTGTCTCTGTCATCAAGATCAACCTTGGGGAGCCATGGAGAAGGCTACTACAGAGCCCCAGCTTAATTCTCTCATTAGAAGGTCTCTCTGTGCTCCCAACCACAACTGCTACCAAGGCTGCCTCAGCCAAGCTAAGGACAATCACCACTGGGACAAGCCAGAGCTCCCCTTTGCCCCAGTCTGCAGGACCTGTACTCTGCTTTTCCTCAATTCCCAGTGATGTCTCAATGTCCTAGAGCCTGAGAACCTCACAGCCCCAGCCTCTTTATGGGGACCCCCAAAGCAGCTCCAGCTATCCCACATCTCAGACTCTGCTTTCCCACCTCTAGAGCTCCCAAATATACCGGCACCTTCCCTGGCAGTGGGTCTGATAAGCACAGTCAAACTCCCCACGTTCAGCCGCCCCAAGAGGCCATGTCCAGCCGCGGAGCAGACACAGGCTCATAGATGCCTGAATCTTACTCAGAAGGGGAAATAAAATAGACCTTGGAGGTGAATAGAGGGAGGGAACTGGGTGGAAGAGGGGATGAAAAGGGGAACCACGAGGATGGCGATACATTGTGGGGAGATGGGGGACAGGACCAACGCAGCTGCCTTTGTGGAGCTTGGACTTTACCAGAGGAGAGACGGAGCGTAAACCCACTGATACCACATTGGTTTGATGGAGACCAGGAGGAGTAACTAAGATGATGAGTCCTTTCTCAGAAAGAGAGATGTTGGCAAGACCTGGCCTGAGATAATTTTGTGAAGCTCTAGGATCTGACGAGTAAATCCAAAACCTGACTCAGAGATGGTAACTTGATGAGCCACCTTCATCGTGTTCCACTTCTCTATAACAAAGACCCTTGAAAGGGTAATGTGCTTATGGCCTCTCTCTGCTCTCTCTTCCTAGCTGGCCTCTCAACTACCTGCTATTGTTTTTTGTTCTCCCTCCAAGGAACCATGCTTACACAAGACTGGTGATAGCCCATTGCCGATAGAACATTTCCAGTGTGGATGGGTAGATAGTGCTTGCTACGTATAGGCTCTCAATTGTTCCCTCCGTAGAAGCCTCCCTCCTCTCTGGGTCCCCTCTTGCTCCCCTTTTCCCTCCCTGTTCAGCTACCTTTTTCCATGAGTTATGTAGTCTGACCCTCAGGAAACCTATCCAGATACCTCAAAGGCACCTTCTAACCAACAAGTTTATGTGTTTCCTTTAGGTCTTCATTAGGGCTTCTTTTCTGGTGAGAAAACACTACAGCCAGAAGCAACTTGGATAAGAAAGGGTTTATTTCAGCCTACAGTCCCACAGCATAGTCCATTATGGAGAGAGGCCAGTACAGGAACCCAAAGGTAGAAACTGAAGCAGAAGCCATGGGAGAACCCTGCTTACTAGCTCTCTCCCTGTGGCTTTCTCAGCCTGATTTTATTATATACCCTATGACCACTCATATTGATCACAGATTAATGAAATGTACCACAGACTTGTGTATGGCCCAATCTGGTAGGGGCATTTTCTCGATTCATATTCATTCTTCCCAAATGAATCTAGCCCCTGTCAAGTTGACATATAAATGAGTTAGCACAGTTTGCAAACAGATCTTCTCCCAAATTCTCTGTGAACATGGTCACAACTTACCCAGCCGCCCACTTCAGCACCTACACATCCACCCTGACCTCCTTTTCAGTCTTCTGTATAACTAATCCTGTTGCTTCTGCTTGCTGCATGTTGGGCCCATCTCATACTTGATTTATTTATTTGTGAAATTAAGTAATGTTTACTGGGCATTCATTACATGACAGAAGGGGCATGCATGGGACACAAACCATTTGTGTGGCTGACACCAGATTGCACAGCAAGGAAATGTGAAAGCAGCAGTCAAATCGTAGTAACTTCTGGCACAATAGTACTGCTTTTGTGTTGTATGAGTGTGTGAGTGTGTATGTGTGTGTGTGTGTGTGTGTGTGTGTGTGTGTGTGTGTTCATGTGGGACTGTGCTCATATATGTGTGCATATAAAGGTCAAAGGTTTATACCAGATGTCTTCGTTGATTACAGCCTTACTTTTGAGGCACTGTCTGTAACTGAACCTGGAGTTGGAGTTCATCCATTTGGCTGGCCTGGCTGGCCGGTGAGCATCAGGGATCCTCCTGTCTCTGCCTCCTCAGCATGAGACTTACCTGCGTGTATCGCTTCACCTGACTTTTCAAGTGGATACTGGAGATCCAAACCCAGACTGTCTTTCTTGTGTGGCAGAAACTTTACCACTGAACTATCTCCCAGGCCCTCGCCATTTCTGCTGTGTCTCTGCATACACACACTGCTACAGTTTGTTCCTGAGGCATCTCACTGTGCATGAACCTACCTCCCTTTCCTATCTCTGTCCATGGTGTAAGTTATCCATAACTCAAATCTGATGTGATTGCCCTCCACTTAGAATATTCCAAAGGTTTCCTCTGGACTGCAGGATCAATTTAAACCTCATTGCTATTTCAAGTTACTAACTCATTCCTTTCCACCCAACTGTGCATACAACCCAAAACCTGCTGAGCTTTGTGAGCAGTTAGAAAATGTATATAAAGCCATCAACAAAGTTGAGGAAGAGACTGGAGAGTTGACTGCTTGGTTAAGAGCCACTGGCTGCTCTTCTGGAAAACCAGGGCTTGATTCCCATATGCAATTCCAGTCCCAGTAGCAGTGGTTCCACAGGCACTGCACTCATGTGATATACAGACATATATACAAACAAAATACCCATACACATAATGTTTAAACTTAATCTGAAGAAAGGTGAGGAGTGGGTAGGCAAAATATATCAATGGGTAAAGGCACTTGACAACAAACGTTGCAATTCAAGTTTGATCTCTAAAACCACGTGGTGAAAGGGGAAAATGACCTCTATAGTCACACCATAGCACACACAAAAACACACAAACAGGCATGTGGTTTTTTTTTTAATTAAATTTTTAAAAAGAAAAAAATGAATGCTGCAGGGGCTGGAGAAATAGCTCAGTTGGTAAGGCTCTTGCCAGTAAAGCACGGAGATCTTGCTTTAATTCCCCAGCATCAACATCAAAAAGCCAGGCATTGGGCTGTATGCGTTTGCAGTCACACTGCTGGAGGGGGAGAGCCACACAGATTCCTGGGACTTGCTGGGAAGCCAGTCTAGACTACTTGGCAACCTTCAGGCCATTGAGAGACCCTCGCCTCAACAGCAGTGCCTGAAGAATGACACCTGAGGCTATTTTCTGCACCAATGCACATGTGTATGTGTGTGCACATGCGCACACACAGTATGGACACAAACTTTCCCACAAAAAGGAAAATGTGGAATAAATGCACAAAAGATAGTTTCCAATGAAAAGTCAGGCCTAAGATTTCAACCCAGGGCTTCAAAAAAAAAAAAAAAAAAAAAAGAGGACATGGGTAGTCTAATTTAGGAGTGAGGAGGCAAACATGAGACATGCACAGAATTGCCTCTCCAGACAGAATCCTTGTTCTATCCCTTGCTAGGCGCTTGTGAATGATCAGCTCAATCCAGGTTTAGCTTGAAAGATACTTTAACATTTCTGTATTGTTCCAGTTCAATACTTTTAGAAAATGAATAGGCTTCGTTCTGGTTCAAACTGGCTTACTAGGTGTTGCTGTTTTCAAAATCCTTGGTTCAGTGCTCAGCACAGTGGAAAAAGAAAAAGATTAATTTGGGGCTCAGTGTGGTTCAAGGTTCGCAAATTAGAGTAGCTTTCACTTCTGGGTCACACTTGAGCTGGTGCCCCAGTTATGAATTCAGATCTAGGGTCTAGGACATGGGTGCCTGGCTCTCTGGGGAGTCTGTGCTTCCACACCAGCCCACACACAGTTATCTCCAGCTCCTTCAATCCTGGATACAAATTTGCACAAGGAACTTTCCCTAGAGTGACCTTGCTGTAGGCTCTGGGAGCTGGAGATGAAGGGCTGGGCAAATTCTCCTGATATGAAGGAAGGTAATAAGAAACAAATCTACCCACTCCCTGTAACCTTCTCTTCCTCACCTCCTGCAGGCATCAGCTTGGAGACCTCCCAGGACAATTCTTTAAGCAGCTACCATATCTCTCTTCCACATCTCGTTTCCCTGGTTTATTCTTCCTTTTTCTTTCCCTTTGTTTGGTGGCTTTGGTTTGTGGTATTAGGGGTGGTGGTACTTGTTTTGGTCTTTGTTTTGTTTTGAGTCAGACTCTCACGTATCCCTGGGTGTCTTCAAGCATAACTATATAGCTGAGGATGACCTTCTCCTGGCTGTACCACCCAAGTGCTGATATTATACAGAGTTTATAAGGAGCTAGGGTGAAACCTAGGGCTTCCTGAATGCTAGGTGTTCTAGTTTTTATACCCCAGCCAAAAATAAATTAGGGAAAGAAACAATTTTATCTAAATTACATTCTGGGTTACAGTCCATCAGTGTAGGGATGTCTCAGATTAAGACAAGTGGTCACATCCACAGACAAGAGAGACATTAATGTACCTATGCTGCCTATTCGATTTCTACTAGCTTTCTCCTACTCCTACACTTTGTGTTTCAGAACTGCCTGCCTGGGGATTGTTGCTGCCCACAGTGGGCTGAGTTCCTACATCAATAAACAGTTAAGACAATTCCCCATAGACATACCCACAGGCCAACCACAGAAAGGCAACTACTTGGCTGAGACGCTATTCCCAGGCTATTCCATGTTGCAGCAAGTCAACACTTGAAACCAACTAGCACAGTAGGTAAGTAATCTACGGGGCACCACCCACAGGCCCGGTGGACAAATCTTCAGGGAGAGTTCTCGATCACTGAGACTCATAGGCTAAAGTGGCCATTTCCCTTGTCATTCTCTGAAATGTGCTCGTGGATTGTGTACCCATTTGGGCTCTTAACTTGCTGAGGTGTGCGACTGTGGTAATCAATTAATACTTATTAATTAATACCTCTAATTAATACTTCTTATTTGGAGCAGAACAGTGATACTTCCTTGCTATCTCAGAAGTTAGCTTCTCCCGTGGCTGTGCATACTGGTGGCCAAGCTCACCTCTGGTAAGTACCTATCAAGAACAAATCTCTATGGTCCACTTTTCAGTCTGTGGTCTGAGGATCATTACTTTTTATCTACTCATCAATGACTCTTGCAGTATTTTTAAATGGCTTAGCTAGCACCACAAAACAAAAATCTTTTCTTAAAAACTAAAGCTGGTAAGGTCCTCGTCTGCCAAATGGCTAGAATGAAGGCACAAAATTCACTTTGCCATGTAGTCCCAGGTTCTTCTGAGGGCAGCTACACATACACGCCTGGCCCTACGTCAGTAACTATCAATGAAGAAGGAAGAACACAAGAAGTAAACTCTTGATTAAAGACATTGGAGAGACTGAAGATGGCTTAGTAACCCAGGCTGGAGACAGGAACTGTGTTGTGTAATCAATCATGGGGGAGTGTGTGGGCTGAACAGAGACAATTCTACCCAAGTCAAGGTCAACACCTAGACTCTAATCATTCAAAAAGCAGAAGGAAGCTAATACACAGGAGACCATACTCCCAGCCACCTGCACTTTGAGGACATTACAGTAACCCTACCTGAAAGGAAAAATAATGTCTCAGGACACCAGAATTCAAGTTCTCAGAACAAGGAGATCTATTTGCCCCAGAGGGAGAGTGCCTAAGGGTGAAAGTGACAAAATAAGAGACAGGGGACAAGAAAGAAAGTGAAGGAAACAAAGGAGAAGGTACTATTAAGACAATGGTATTGGATAGAGTAGAGACCGATGTGGCCCATAGGCAAACAGTGGTTTATACAGGTAAAAGGGAACAAACCCTGTTTAGAATGAGTGTCTAATTTTAATTGGGCATGTTAATTTGGTGAGCCAAATGTGGCTTTTGATAGTTGGGCCTTGGTAGACAACCTCAGGATAAAAAAGTGGCCAAAGAAGGGAATAGACTTGGGGAGATAGCTTTGGGAAAGTAATCTAATGGTTCTTAGCAAGGCAGAGGGAACTGTGCAGAAGGAAAAGGCCTGCCAGAGTCATGATCAACACACTAGACCTGCCCAGAGTCCCTTCACATCCACAATATGTAGGAAGCTTGCTCTGATATTTTTAACTAGGAAGCAGGTCCAGATACCACAAGCATTTGAGAGGAGACAACGCAGATCTAGAACTCTCAGAGGGAATCTGGGTGCAGTTTGAGGTCTTTTATGACCTCCTTGGGTGGAGAGATTAAGGAGAAAGTGGATCCTGAAGAAAAAATGGCGGCATGAAATGAGCATTAAAATGCTCTCTTGAGAGAGTGGTTCACTTTGCTACTGGGCTCTTTGTGACAATGAAGGCTGGTGGTACTGATCCCTGTCATTACTAGACTGGAACTGCCAATCAACACAAGTAAAGCTAGACCTCCTTCAGGAAGCAAGGGACAGAAAAGTAAGCAACACTGAAGGCTTCCCAAGCTCCCCAGGGATGGTGCCACACACTTATCAGAGGCTTCTAATGGATGGGGCATAGGACTGTCTCAGAACCCGCAGATCCCATGCTCACGAACTGACCTTGTACTTGGTTATTCCAGCTGCTTCACTTATGACCTATTTAAAATGTGTGTTCTGGGTTCTAACAATCACAAAAATCTGAAAGTCAGGGGCCAGCAAGATGGCTCAGTGGGTAAACGTGCTTGTGCCAAGCCTGATGAACCAAGTTCAATGTCTCAATCCTACATGGTAAACCCCTCTGCAACTTGCTCATTGTCCTACATGTAGACACACAGACACAGACACACAGACACAGACACACAGACACACACACAGACACACACACAGACACACACACACAGACACACACACACATAGACACACACACACAGACACACACACACACACACACACACACACACACACACACACACACACACACACACATACAAACACGATGGGAGTGAGGACCTTGAAACACCAAGTTCAGGGAATCTGATTTCCTCTTCTGGCCCCTACAAGCACATCTGCCCTTCTGCACATGTTCGTCCCAACACACATTTATACATAATCATAGAATACATAAAATTCTTTAAAAATACAGCATTTCCAATTATTTTATGCAGAAACAGAAGTTAATAGCCAGACTAGTAGCTTCCAAAACTGACAGCGCAATTCCTTCCTCCCAGAGATCTAGAGTTGGTTTCTCCTTCCCTTGAATCTAGGCTATTTTTTGTTTCTTTCTTTGTTTGTTTTCACTTGCTACATGGCAAAAGGAATGTATTGCCTGCTCAAGGCTGAGTTCTAGAAAAAACTGGAGACTGTCTTTATGCAGTTGTAAGCCAGACATTCTCTAAAAAACCCATCTGTAGTAGACCTCTAGCTGAAAAAAAAGGCCCAGCTAGACTCAAGGAAAATTAGGAGGAGTGGTGCAGTGTCCCCAGCCCCAACCCCAGGCCTAGCTTAACCATTTACCACAACCTCAGGGCACTGCCAAACTGGCAAATCACCAACTAAGCTCTAATGTAGGTCACAGAATCATGATTGTGTTAGAGCAGTCGGTTACACAGTGGTAGATACGTGGGATTGGGCATGTAGCCCAGTAGGAAGAGTCCTTGCCTAGAACACACAATTATACTCTGGGTCCCATCTCTACCACTGCTTAAAGCAGATGTGATGTTACACGTCTATATTCCTAGTCCTTGAGTAATGGAAACAGGAGTGTCAGAAATTTAAGATTATCCTTGGCTAAAGAGTAAGCAGCTAGCCTGGGCTATAAGTCACTGCTTCAAATAAGTAAATAGATATAAAGATAGATAGATAGGTGGATAAATAGAGACAGGTAAACAAATAAATCAATAAACAAATATATTTGAAAATTAAATTTGTGATTAGAAAACATGTGCCTCATTATTACAAGATATGAATGTGGGCCTGTTATCCACCAAATAATTTGGTAATGGGGAGCACCAACATCATTTAAGGATTTCTGCAAATGCTGTAATGTGATTTATATTTTCTGAGGACAACAGTCAAGGTGTTTCCTATCCACTGGGCTCTCTGTATCCATGGTTACCACATATGCATACTTAACCAATCATAGATTTAAAAAGTCACAAAGGATTGCTTGGTGTGTGTGGGGCAGGGAGTAGTTCTTGAGACGGAGTTCACTGAGATGTTTGCCCAGCTTACATGGAGCCTTGAGTTCTATCTCAGTACCACATGAAGCTAACAGGCTACTGCATGAACGTAGATGCAGGAGAAACAAAAGTTCAAGATTATTGCCAGCTACATAGTGAATTTGAGGCAACCCTAAGAGCCAGTCTTTGAACAAAGAAAACTGAAATGCACTGTCTATCTGGATCCTCTGTAGTGACCTCATCTAATCTGTTCAAAGGATAGGAGACTTGATTGACAGGAGGAGAGGGCGCTACTTCCCGTAAAGGAAGAACTGAGGTCCAGGGGTTCTTGGCTTGGAGTCAGCTAAGCTAGCAAATATGGTGATATTTAAAAGCATAGAAATGATGAATGCTTTGCATGACAAAGACTACTCAAGTCAGATAACTCAGAGCTGGTAGCTCAGAAGCCACATGCCCTACCCTAGAAGCCACCATGCTCCTAGGGAGCACAACGACATGCTCTGGGTTTTGGGCTATCTCTCACATGAAAGGAAGACCAGGGACTTCTATAAACTAGGGGTCAAGTCAAGAGAAAGCCAGCACAGGGTCTCTTGTTGACTTGAGTTCATGTTTCCAACCCCAGACAGTGAGTGTAGAAGCCTGAGTAATAGGGCAAAACAAGTGCACAGCCAGTCTTACATGCCAGACTAAAATGAGAAAGATCCTATATTAAAAAAGAAAACAGATGAAGTGAGGGCTTGAGGGATGCTCAGTCAAGTAAGGAATTGCTTTGCAAACATGAGGACCTAAATTTATGGGACCTAGGACCCATGTACAATTGCAGAGTGTGGTTTGTGTTTTTTAATCCTAGTCCTGGAAAGACAGAGACAGAAGGGCCCTTGAGCCTCTCTGGAGGGCAAACCTAGTTTAATTGGTGAGCTGCAAATGACACCCTGTCTCAAAAAGAAAAGAAAAATCCAAAACAAGTTGAACAGCATCTGAAAATGACAGCCGAGATTGCTCTCTGACAGGCACATACACACACAAGCACAATACACACAAAGAAAGAAAGAATATTGAAGTGCACTGAAATGATACAAAGAAAAGAAATAGATCAAATACTGTGGTCTCTACCTAAATGGTCCTTTTCCAGCTGTACAGGGGGTAAGGGGCAGAGGGGCTGGACAATGAGCCCCGAGTGGGCAACAGAACCACTCAAGATCATTGAGGGAAGAGGCTGGTCTAGGCCAGAGGCAATGAGTTTTGTTTCTGCTGTGTCTGTTTTGTCTCTGTCCTGGCTGCTCGAAGCATCAAAGCCATAGATTTAAATGAGACAATCTCTTTTGGTCTAGAATCTGTAATAAGTACTGTTACCCCAAAATAAGTACTTCCTGGTTAGGACACTTCAGAGGGAACCAAGGAGAAGAAACTGCTGTCTTCTTTCTGAAGGTCAAGGAGTCTCATAAGAGAATTTGACCTTCACTTGATACTTCCTTCTGCCACTCCAGAGTCCCATTTCAACAGCCGTCTGAAGATCACAGTTTAATGGCTCCTTTTTGTAACAACAGCAACAACAAAAAATGTGTAATAATGGTTGAAGCTTGACTGTCCACTGGAGATCTGTCCAGGCACATGGAGAGAGTCCTTGCATTCATCTCTGTCTACTACTGGAAGGTATTTCTTAATGGTCATTCTGCTAAAACATCTTGAGCTGCTGTTAAGTGTGTGTCTAGTGAGCGCTGGCTCAGGATGGTTAAGGGCGTGTCCCCATTATTCTCATATTTAAGCATGTCTCCTTGTTCTCACTTTGAGGGCATCCCTTGGGTCTGCTGGACTGACATTTTGTAATATTCTGATTCTCAAAGGAGCAAGAGAATTTTGATTTGTCCTCTAACAAACAGATGAGAAATTGACCTGTTCAACAAAAGAGGCAAACAGTGACCCCTGGCACTGTCTTTCCCCACCATCGTCACCTCTTTATTGGAGTATTAACAAATGAAACACTTGTAATGTGCTGAACAAGCTCTAAGGAATGGGATGGTTAACACTTGTTACCCACTTGACAGGATCTACAGTGACCTGCAGAATGTTGAAGAAGACATTTCTAGTTGGGTTAATAGAAGTAGTGAGATACGTGTACAACCCATAGCCACTTGCCCAAGGGTGGCACTGCCCACAATGGGCTGGGTTGTTCTATGTCAATTATTAATCAAGAAAATATCTCCACAGACACCAACAGGCCAATCTGACAGAGCTTTTCCTCAATGGAGGTTTCCTCTTCCCAGAGGAGTCTGGCTGGTGTCACATTGACAAAAACTAATCAGCACACAGGGAGTGGGAGAACAGGGGGAAGGGGGAAGGGCAGAAGAGAAGAGAATCAACACAAACCAATTTTGCGGAGTTTGAACAAAAGTAAAATAAAATAAAGCCAAATGATTTCTATGCTAGTAACAAAAAAAGTAAAAGTTTACTTTGAAAACATGTTTAGTACTCAGTGTATGATGTTACCCACTGCCACTATTAGGATACTGACAGCTAGCACTGAGCTTGGGATACTGCTTATCATCTGATATCTGTGAGATAATATCCAGCAAGGTTTCCTACAGTCCCCACCCCCTCCACTCTTCAACATCACACACCTTACAAATCTGTGTTTTTATCTACTTGGTAAAGATCACAAGGACTTTGAACAAAGTCAACAGAAATACATTTAGGGATATACATTTATATTCAGTGAATTAATTAGTGCTGGCTCAAGTTAGAAGCTCCTTGTCACATTTCTGAAGGACAACTTGATGACATGCATGAAAAGCCTTTAAAGAATTTGTGCTTTTAAAGTTTCTAATATCTCAAGCTATAAAAGATATTAAATGAGGACTGGCAAGATGTCTCCGTGGGTAAAGACACTTGTTGCCAAGCCTGAGAAACTGAGTTTGATCCCTGGGACCCTCATGATAGAAGGATCTGACCATCACATGTTTGCTGTGGCATATATAGCATATGTTCATAACACACACACACACACACACACACACACACACACACACACACGCACGCACACTGAAAGTACAGTCAAAATAATATTAAAATAATAGCTGGAAAATTCTGAAAGTCATTCATAATCTTTAAATCCCACAGCACTTGAAACAGCATCTTACATCCTGTGCTGTCCACTGCATCTCTACACTAGTAACCACCTTTCCTGTCAGTTCACCTGTTCCAGAGTCACAGTTAGTGTTAAGTAACACTTATGTTACCTAAAGTGGTAAAATGCTGTGTGTATGTATGCTCGTTCACACAGGCATTAGGCGTAAAAACTGTCCCTTGGATAAGGGGAACATTATATACTGTGTAATGTGGATGCTCTATTTTCTTTGTTTGTTTGTTTGTCTGTGTTTATTTATGATTATTATGTGTGCATGAGTGTTTTGTTTTGCTCACACATTCTAAGTTTCACATGAGCATCTGGTTAGAAGAGGGTGTTAGAGTCCCCGTGTCATCTGCAAGAGAAATGCTCTTATTCTTAAAGCCGTCTCTCCAACCTTGAGCTTTCTATTTGAAGGGGATGACACTTAGGAAGCATTAATCTGTATGCACAAGACTTTTCGTTGCGGGTCTGCTTCAACAGTCCCCGTGCTGGTTGCTATAACCATACTCTTTACTGTGCACACTGGCAAGCCTTTGACAGAGACAGAAAATTCTCCTCTCAGTAAAAGCAAGGCATAAGAATTTAAACCACAGTGTGGAATAAACATGGCCATGGTGAGGATTTCTCAAAGCAAGACTATGTAGCCGTGAGCAAACACCTTATATCCGAAAGCTCAGACATACAAAGAAGGTATGCCTACCACAGTAATTGAAAAACTACAGACTGTAAACTTAAGTGGATCATATGGATTCATTAAAATGCATATACTCTTTTTTTTTCATTTCTCTTTCAATTTTTTTATTAACTTGAGTATTTCTTATTTACATTTCGAATGTTATTTCCTTTCCCGGTTTCCAGGCAAACAACCCCTAACCCCTCCCTCCCCTCTATATGGGTTCCCCCCCAACAATTACGCTCACTGGGTTCAGTCTTGCAGGGACAAGCTTCCCTTCCACTGGTTAAAATGCATATACTCTTAAGGCCTAAGTTTACACACAGAAAAGTGACATGAGCAATACATAGATTAAAACATACATGTAGACATACATATATTACAAACACATAAACAATGGACACAAAACACATTCAAAGATAGACACATAAATATACATGCATATCACATATACACATTTATGTACATAAAATACACATAGATGTATGCACATGCATGGATACAGATGCACACATTCATGTTTACTTGTATAGGCATATATACAAACACACATGCAAACACATACTTTTTTGTACAGGGCAGATGACATGATGTTAAGAGTGGTTATTTCTTTCTGGTGAAAAGATAGGTCCTTTTTATTTAACTATAGTGTGTGTGGTGGTTTGTATATGCTTGGCCCAGGGAGTGGCACTAATAGGAAGTATGGTCTTGTTGGAGTGGGTGTGTTACTGTAGGCGTGAATTTTACTACCCTTGTTCTAGATGCCTAGAACCAGTCTTCTCCTAGCAACCTTCAGATGAAGGTGTAGAATGCTCAGCTTCTCTTGTACCATGCCTGTTTATATGCTGCCATGCCCCTGCCTTGATAATGGACTGAACCTCTGAACCTGTAAGCCAACCTCAGTTAAATGCTGTCCTTATAAGACTTGACTTGGTCATGGTGTCTGTTCACAGCAGTAAAACCCTAAGAAAGTGTGTGTGTGTTTGTGTGTGTGTATGTGTTTGTGTGTGTGTATATTTGTGTTCGTGTGTGTGTGTGTGTGTGTGTGTGTGTGTGTATAAAATGTATATGGTGTATATGTGTATGTGTATTTATTTATATATACTCTAACATCACCCACGGTGGACATGCATTACACCTGAAGTTTCAAGTAACATTGTTCACAACTCCTCTCAGAGTCAAACACTACTTTGTAACTCTTGCTTCAAAATGCAGACTGCTCTCCAAAGCAAGGCAAGTTCCAATATGTGTCTAAGCATCTCAGTGCTGAAATATTCATGCTCTGTGTTCAGCAAAGCTCAACTTCGCTTCAGCATGTGCCACTACATGTCATGAATATCAGGGAGATAAATGCTTTTTGACATAAATGACACAGTAAAGACCACAAAATTGCACTCCATTTAAAGGCCCAGGTTTCAGTCTTTGAAAAGACCCCAAAATGTTTCTTTTCCTTGCTGGCACAGCAGGTACAAAAGGACATCCTGTGGGCTGAGGAGATGGATCACCATCCCCACCAACCCTAGAACCCACAGAGAGATTAACAGCATGGCGAATGCCTTTCTAGAGCCCCAGTGCTGGATTGTAGAGATGGGCAGACTCCAGAGACTTGCCAGTCAACCTGGCAGAAAAGGGTGATTCCATATTAGGAAAGGAATCCCAAGGTCAACCCTGCCTTCCCCATGGCTGCATAGGTGAATGCAACTGTACACATGGGCAGACAAGAAAACACAGCCATAATGCTCCGGCTACTATTGGTTTTCTGCACACCAAGCCATGTCAGGCTAACACCAAGCTACTTCTTTGGTTGCCTTCCTTGTTCATCCTGGATAGAATTTTCTCTACTAGAAAACACAGATTTGAAACTGCAAGTGTTCCCCATGGCTGCCTGGGAGTGTCGGGGTATAGACCTTATGACACACTGACATGAATATATTTGTAAACCACTGATCTTCACAGAATTCCTGAGTTAAAGAAATGCACTCACACTTCTGAGGCTGCTCCTAGATTAGCCAAGTAATCACAAATATTAAACGAGCATTGTATCCAGTTGGGCCAGCATAAAAGTGAAGTTTCTAGGACTGGTCAGATGGTTCAGCAGACAGAGGCATTTGCCATCAGAACTAATGATCTGAGTTCATTTGCTAGAATCACATGGTGGAGAGAACCAATTGTACATGTGCCCTATGCCACTAACTAACTAACTAACTAACTAACTAACTAACTAACTAACTAACTAGTTAACTAGTGAACTAGTGAACCAGTTAACTAACCAATTTAATTAACCAACTAACTAAATACATAAATACATATATGAATCAATAAATAATAAATAGTAAATGTAATAAAAATTTCAATCAAGTTTCTGATCTGTGAATGTGGCTCAGTTGATAAAGTACTGACCTAGTGTATACAAATCCTTGGATTCTAAGCCCTAAACCAAATAACTGGGTATGGTGGTATGTGTGGTAATCCTAGCACTTGGGAAGCAGAAGCAGGAAGATCAAAAGTTCAATGTCACCCTTGACTATACAATGAGTTTGAGTCCAACCTGGGCTAAATGAGACACTGTCTTGAAAAAGAAAAAATATGTATTTCTAATGAAAAGAGTTATATATTTCATTTTTAAACAGAGAAGTAGAATATTTGGGTAAAGATAATGACATAGCTCTCCTCTGTTCACAATGAGCATAATGCATATTCAACGTCAAATCAAGAGATTTGGTGGAAGAATTCACAGGACAAACAGATTATAGAATCTGAGTCTCGCCTTTGATGGGAAGAGTTAGGAATAAACCACTAAGTCAGACCAACTTACATGACAGTCAACTGGTATACCTCTCAGGCCCCATCAAGCTAATGAAGACCCCACAACTGGTTGAAGTGCAGACTAAGTGTCCATGGAGTGCTTGGTCCTAGATGGAGCATCTATATGTCATTCCTAGCAAGCCTAGGGGACCATTGCAGAAGAGGGAGTAGAAAGATGCTAGGGCAAGACACTCAGGAAGACTAGGGCAAAGCAGTGTGCTCTGGACATGACAGGCATGCTATACCCATAAGCTTACAGCAGCTGTGGTTAGCTGCACAAGACCTGTCCAAGATCTAGCCGGTCAGCACCCTAGCATGGACAGGGAAGGGATCAGGGAGCCCAAACCTCTAGCTGAAGAACTATTGACAGTTGCTGATGGCTGGGGCAGGATACTCAGTCTTCTTTAAGGGTATGTGCATGGTTCCTGGTAAGTTGACAATGAGCCTGTGAAGGACCTCATACTCAGATCGGATGTTAGACCCAGTGAGTTATTAGATAGATAGATAGATAGATAGATAGATAGATAGATAGATAGACAGACAGACAGACAGACAGACAGAGACAAGAAGTTGTAAAGAGGATGGAGGGGGAGGTGGATCTGGGAGGAAGTAGGAACAGGATGTGGGAAAGTGAATATGATTAAAAACATTGTATGCATAGATGAAATTCTCAAACAATCAATAAAATATATTTTAAAATATCACCTGATGGTCCAATATATGGGAAAAAGCATGAGAGAAACTGCTCTGCCAGGGGACCTGAGTTAGATTCCCAGCATCCATGTCTGTGGCTCCTAACTCCCTGTAACTCCAGCTCTGGAGGGAGGGATCCAGTGTCGCTCCATGCATCTGCACTCATGTGTACACACCGACATGCAGACATACATTATACAGATAATTTAATAGAATAAAAACTAAATCTTTAAAAAATGCAAATAAAAATAAAGAGCTTCCAACAGCTCCTAACACAGGCCAATTGGCTCTAGCACCACTAAACACAACTGCAGTCGGAGTTTATCCAAAGACAAATTCTTTCTCTATTTCTTAGGCCACTGTTTTGGGAGTACCTCCAGTACTGTCTCATTAGCAGAGATTGTAAACTTCTCAGATGTCTGTGACTCATGTCCCTCGAATACAATCTCCAGTAGATGTCAAATGTTGCAAAGTCCACTGTGGTAACCTCTCGAAGCGTCTAGGACAACAGCTTTTAAACTCACTCCTCACTTCCTTTCTTACCTAACTTCAGTACAACTCATACCATATCTATAGTCTATATTATTATTACTATCACAGTTTCTGAAAACATAATACAAATTAGGCTATTTCCATGTTCATTTCTGCTGCTGTGATTTAAAAAAGAAAAATCTGAGAAAAGCAAATTGGGGAGAAGGTTGATTTTCCACTAACAGGTAACAGTTCATTTCTGCAAGGAAGTTATGGTAGAGGAGTTTGAGACAGCTGGTCATACTCCGTCCAATCAAAAGCAGAGAGAAATGAGAGCATGCATGGGTACTTGCTGTGTTCATCTCTCTTTCTCCACTATTACACAATTCAGGACCCTCTTTCTAGGGAATTAAGCCACCCACAGTAGACTAGGTGTTCTCACATCAGTTAATTAACGGCCCCCAGTGGGTATGCCTGTAGGGTTCTAGCATCCCCAGTGGGCATGCCTGTAGAGTTGCCTGAGGATGGCAAATATGGGTCTGGCAGGCCCTGCCCATCGCCATTCTCTCTGCCTTGCTAAACTGTTAGATCACCATCCTAAAGCTAGCCACCAATTTGGTTACTTCCTCCCCCTAAGGCTCACCACCATGGTCCATCAAAGCATTAAAATCCAACACTCAAAAGTTCCCTTTTGGCTCATCTAACTAACAAACCCAATCAAAACAACCAATAACATAGGGGTTTGGTTGCTTTCCCTTTTTCCTTCATAAACTGCAATTTGTTTATAGATCATGTCTCTCTAGTCTCTATCCAGAGTCCTTTGTCCCTCTGGGGCAAATATCTACCCACCCTTCTCCCTTGTTCCTTTTCCCTTCTCCCCCATCTTCTATCTCTTGTCTTGTGGCTCTTATTCTGTGACCTTTGATCCTCTGGAGCAAACAAATCTCCTTTGAGATGAGAACTTGGTCTTGGGGTATCTTGTGCTGATGCCACGCTTTCAGTCTTCAGCTATCAATTTGATATAGCTTAGAGTCACCTGAGACCAGGTAATCTCTCAATTAAGGCTTACTCAGATCAGATTGACCTACGGGCATGGCCTGGGTGTGGTATTATCTTAACTGTTAAGTGATGCAAGCGGGCCAACCCACTATGGGCGAAACTATTCCCTACACAAGTGCCTTTGGCTGTATAAGAAAGCTAGAGAAACATAAGCCTAATGGCAAACCAGCAAGCAGCATTCCTTCAGTTTTCTGCTTCAAAAATCTTCCTTAAGTTCCTGACTCAACTTCCCAAAAGGATGAAACTGTAACCTGTAAGATGAAGTAAACTAGTCTCTCCCCAAGCTGATTTTGGAAATAGTGTTTGTCACAGCAATAGAGTGAACCAAATAGTTATGGGGTGATATACCATTGTGGTTTTGAACTTTTTGGCTTACTGATGAGGTTAAACATTACATCCAGATTCCTAGTCCAACCATGTTCCTGCTTGCCAGCTAGCTAATACAATATAAATGTATTCAAGACTTCTGTGACCATACCGCATCCATTTCTTTTATATTAACAGATTCTACAACTCTTCTATGCCAACTCAATTAAATGCTTCATCCTACTCCAAATAGATCCTGCTCTTTTCTTGTCCTCCTGCAAATATTTACAGCTCAAATAATGTCTCCCTTAAGAAGAGTGCTTTATTTTCTCAGTCAAGAAGTCTGTGTAACTTAAACGCACAGTCCTTGATTCTCTGCTATGAAGCACATTTACCTTTCCTGGGCTGATTTACTCCTAGGTCTTATCATTATTGAACCGGGAGTTCCTTCAGGCCACAGACAGGCCTGATAAGTTCCATTGCTATTGCTTCATCAGTTTGGGGATTTTCATTTGGGCGGGGTGAGGTGGGCGGGGTGGGTGGGGTGCACTGGCATTTGTTTTGCATCCTCATTCATTCTAATTCCTCTAACCACATTATTTGACACGTAACTTTAGAACAAATGAACAACCGAATGCCAGGGCTAGGAAGAGGGCTCAGTTGGCAAAGTCCTTGCCATGCAAGATTGAGGTCCTGAGTTCAAACTTCAAGTCTCTGAGCCTTGCTGTCAACTAGCCTCATGGAATTGGTACACTCCAGGCCACTGGAACACTCGGACTAAAAGAAAAAGGTGGATGGTGCTTTAGCTTCTATTTCTGTCGCTGCTGTTGTTAAATACTCTGACAAGAGCGACTCAAGAAAGGAAGGCTTTGTGTTCACGCACAACTCAAGGAACAACCATTCACCAAAGCAGGGAAATCAAGGTGGGAGGGGCTTAAAGTAACTAACCAGTCACCTCACATCTACAATCAGGAAAAAGAAAGGCAAATGGCTTCGCGATGCTCAGCTCCCATTCTCTGCTTCTCTAATCCAAGATCCCATCTAGGGAATGGTATCACCCAGAGAAGACAGGTTAGACAGTTAATACAACGAAGATAATCCCCCATGGTGTTCACAGAGTCCTACCTCCTAGGTGACTCCAGATTCTGTTGAATTGAAGACTAACGGTAAACAAGAGTGGTGTCTTGAAGAAATACCATCCAAGGCACATTCACACATGTACACACACACACACACACACACACACACACACACACAAATATGGAGCAGATTCCACCTTGAGAAATTGAATAGCTAGTTATGACATTCTTTGTGACTGGCATTTAAATTCTCCTCTTCCCTTTCCAAATATTAAGCAGAAGCAGACAGTCACTTGGGTTCTGAAACAACTTTTGATGGACCACATTTCAAATACATTCTGGAAACATATTCAATTACTTCATTTTCATTGTACTCACTCAATGGTAGCTCCTCGCCCAAGTTCAATTAGACTTACTTGAAATTAGAATTCACAGGAATGCATTTCATTTAGATTTACTGGAAGATGTCAGGCACTAGTTAATTGGCTTTGAGGCTGCATGTCCATGAGGTCCCTCCTGAATGAACTGTCCATCTTTGGCATGTAGCTGCTCTTGTTAGATAGCATTGATTGGGAAGCTCATCCAGCCCTTGGGGCCAACCAGTGGTTATCCAACACTCTGACAGTTACATTAGATGGAGATTTTAAATTACTCGTGTGCACCTTGCAGAGAGCTTCAGGTTGGGTCTAGAATTGTCTGTGTTCCGTACCCTGAAACTTCTCAGTTCTTTCAATAAATGAATGATTTCGCTTAGATGATTCAAACAAACATTCCCAAGATCAACCTTGTGACAGACATGATTTTAGATCCCTCATTGATCCAGAAAGTATATATTGGGTTCCTCTTCATGCTTGGTAATTGGCTAATGGTTAGCAGATTGCCTCTTACCTGAAGGAATCTAGAGAATGTGTGGGATTTGTAACTGGCTGTCAAGGAAACAGCAAAGAAGCTTGTGGGTTCCTGAAAATGGCTGCAATGCTCAGCACCAATTAATTTTAGTTTGTCTAGAACTGTTGGATCTAATAGGCTTATACCCAATTAGGTGTGAGGCTATGCTTCAATTATTAATGTGAACTGGGTAAAATGGATGAAATGAACTGCCCCACATTCTCTGTGGGCTCTGGTCTTATTTGAAATTCTTAAATTGTGAAGATTAACTGTTTGGCAAAACATGATGTCAGTTTTCAGATAGTGAGGACATTAATTAGTGTTCATTAAGTAGCCATTATGTGAGCAATTTCTCCATATGACAAGGAAGATTAGGAGACTTGGGAGACAACTCAGTTGGTAAAGTGTTTGCCATGTAGCCATGAGAACCTGAGTTCCATGCCTAAAACCATATGAAAAAACCGAGCCTCTTGACATGTGCTTACAATCCCAGTGCTGGAAGGCCGAGGCAGACAGATCTCTGGAATTTGTGGACTGGCTAGCCTCTGTCTCAAAACAAAGTACACAATACATGAGAACAAGCAATATTTGAGAGTGACCTCTGTCCTCCACAGGCATATGCATATACAAATGCATAAACAGACAGAGAGAGACGCAATGTAAAGAGAAAGATTCCCATTCATTAGTTAGCCACACTGTATTATATTCTGCATTTCCTTTCACAATAAGTATCTATGAAGGCCAGACAGTAAATACTTTGAGCTTTTAAGATTATATGTGGTCTCTACTGGACCTGTATTAAAAACAGCCAAGGCAGCAGTTGAAGTGAACAAGTGTGGCTATGTTCCAATACAAGGAAGAAAACATCCTAGAGAAACTAGTGCCATGGGAAAGCTGGGGCATGGTGGAGAAAATCTGCTCAAGTCATGGTAGCCAAGAAGCAGAATAAGAGCAGAAGAGGCCCAGGTTCCAGTTCACCTGTGATGGATAGTTTTAGTTGTCTGAAGAAACCTATGAGCACTTGGGAAAAGAGTCTGAAAGAGGAATGATCTAGGTTTGGTTGGCCTATGATGTGCCTATGAAGGGTTGTCTTAATTGGGTTACTTGAGGGAGGGACACCCATCATGGATGTGGACGGCACCATTTCTTGGGCTGGACCAAGAACTGTTTAAGAATAGAAAACACAAGACGAGCAATGAGCTTGCACACATTTATTCTCTGCTTCTAACTGTGCAATTCCTGTCTTACCTTCCTGGAAGGTTGGACTGTCACCTGAGATTGGGAGCTAAAATTCAATCCTTTCTCCTCTAAGTTGCTTTCCATCAGAATCTCAGCAACAGAAATATAACAGGCCGCCCTTCAAGGACCTTCCCTGTCCCTGGCTGGAATTTAATCTCTACCTTTTGTAGGTTTCACCAACTCCCAACAGGACCAAAGGCCTTTAGCACATGGGTCCTCAGGGTATATTTAAGACCCAAAGCACTTCAGTCTATGTAGAAAGAAATATCAGACTCAGCCTCTTCCGTCCCATGGAGGATTGTGCCAAGACAAAACATCTCTCTGTGACAGCTGGGATGTCTGGGATACTTTGGCCAACTGTGGCACTGACTCACTGACTGCTTTCTAACTATCCCTGCCCCATTTCTCTTCCTCCTCATTCTCAGTGCTCTGGCTATGAATGCCTTGCACGACAAGCATGGCCATGCATGCTTCAATGCACATTAGAACACAAACCACCTCAAGGCTTTGCTTGTAAAGATTTTGAGCTAGAAAAAAATGGGACCAAGTGGTCCTAGATATAAGACTGCATTAATGTGTTCCTCAACATGACAAAGAGCAGGAAGCAGCTCTTAACAACCAAGAAGGAACTGAAAATCATGACTATAAAACACAAAAGGGTTGGAGTATCCTTTGGGATGCCTTGACTGACAATATTCTCTGGTGATGGGCCACAGATCACAAAGAATTCCAAGGTATAAGAAAGACCTACAGGTGAGTGAGGTATTGCTTGACTTATAGTAAAAAACCAACACACACACACACACACACACACACACACACACACACACACACACACACACACACAAGCTAGAGAACAGAAGGCTAACACCATTTGCTACAGTTGAAAATATCACAGTTCCTTCACCCAGTTTCCAGACTTAATCCAAAGATGTAAAATTTGATGTGAAAAGTATACGTTAGCAAAGTCTGACAGTTCCTCTGATGCTCCTGCGATAGTCTATACATCTCTGTTCAAGCCACATTAAGTGCTAACATGGGTTGGGTTATCAGTGAGAGAGCCAGGGGAAGTTATGGAATCCAGAGTGAGGGGATGTCTGGGGCTCACTGAGGAAGAATTCTGCAACACCAGTCCAAGCATGTGCAGAGAAGGCATCTGTTTTTCCTCTATAGAGACATATAATCATGTTTCAGGGCAACTTCACCTCTGAGAAATTCCAGAAATTTCAAGAAATGATAAGTACTGAGTCTGAGCTGAGACTAATACCAAAAGTTTAAAAAGAAAAGCCGCCAAGACCCTCAGGCTGAAGTACGTCATGAGCATGACGTTAACCTAATACACAGTGTGCCTAAGGAGGCCACTGGGCCACATTCTGGTTATTTTCCCAGTCCCTGGATGTGTAATTGGTATAGACCCACTCCGTCATGAGCAAGACCCTCTCACTGTTCCTAAACTATGCAAGAAGAGTTATTATGGGAATAAGAACGAGATGAAAAGGCCCCTTTTCTGCAGAGATGATGAACTGTGTACAACACTGCACCCCTGAAGGCATGGAGGATATTAGTGCCCAGCCCCAAACCTGAAAGAAGGACAGGCAAGATGGGCCCACTGGTACAATAGCTGCACAAAGGCATTACTGCTTTCTGATTGGATCTGAGGCCTGTTTCACAGGAGGGAATTTATAGCTGGTGGTGTAAATTTGGCAAAAATCCTTTGTCTGGGAAGGCCATAGGCCCTAGGGGGGATCCTCCTACCAATAGTTTACTAAATAGACATGTCATTAAACCCTCTAAATGACTAACTGGTCCTGCAGAAGAATGTACAAGGCTTGCAGGAGTTTGTATGTCATAGAAAGATCCAAGAAGACCTCAGGAGTCCCATCCTCCCTGGAGATGAATGTGCACTTAAGAGTTTGATAAGGATGGACAGACATGATCTCCAGGGCCTGTATTCCTGTAAATACCCTCGCTCACTCAAGCTCATGCAAACAATTCTAATTAAACTCAGAGGGCCATAAAAAGACACGAGACAAGCAAAGAAAACCATGAAAGTAGAAGGGGTTTAATCAGGAGTGTGAGGGAGGTGACAGGCCAACAAGTGGGTGGTGACAATGACCAAAGTATATTGTATCAGTATATGGGTATGAAATTGCCAACAATATAAATGAAAATTAAGAGAAAAACATGGGCTGTAACCCCCAGCACAGTCCCTCTACCCCAACTATCCTTCCCCAGGTAATCAATATTCATTCCCCGGGCCCCTTAGAGCTTCCTTTCAATGTCACCTCCTTATCACTAACCACCTTATTTCTCACTTGTCCCCCTGCCCCTCCCTCCATAGCACTCTCAGCTCTCACAGATGGCAACTTCTCACCACTGTTGTCAGCAGCAGTAGAGCCACCAGTCACTGGCCAGACCTCACAGGCCAGCAAAGTATTCACCCTTGACCCCTCTACCTCAGTAACAAATGCATCTCAGAACAGACGTGGCCATATCCACTCACAAACGCAGGCCTTTGTCTACACGGAGGTCAGACTCTGTTTTAAGCAGCAGCCCACCATGTTGTGCAGGCAAGGTCAGCCCTCAAACCCATACCCTGTCCCATTTGTCTCTTTTCCAGTACTTAAGGAGCTCCCCATCAGCTGCGCTGGGTAGGCAAATTATTCTGATGGTGGGTAACTTTGCTGCAATGGTCCCCACCTCTTGCTTTCTCATTCCTCACACCCACAACCATGAAAATGGCTGCAGCCTCTGGAGAGGAAAGTGGCATCTGGCTATCTTTCCTCCTGCTGGCGTGTGAGTTGAGTGGGGTTGGTCTCTAGTTGGAGCTGCAAAGAGCCTCCCATTAACAATAATGGGCCCTTTGGATGTTTCAATGCACAGCGAGCTACTGGACTCGTATGCTCCAGGAGAGAAGGGAGGCTGATGAACTCACTTTCTGGGGTGGAGAAATCACTGCCATTAGTCACTCACCTCTGTCTACTCTGCCTCACCCACATAACCAGAGGGTCGTTTACCTACACACGCTCACTGTCTTATTAAAGCCAACGGCAGCGCGGGCCTCAGTCTCTCTGCCAGTTCCTAAAACGTGTTATTTGTGATCCAATTTCACATGGCCTGCAGAGGCAATAAAGGGCAAAGGGAATTGGCCTACAATGTATTCCGAAAGCCTCCTCGCACACCCACACTCCGGAGGATAACAATTTGCCAATATAACCTTTAATTAAATGAGCAGAAATTCTGCAGACCCCGTGGTGTAGGAAGTCACTAAATAGAAGGAAATTATGTATGAGTTGCCCCCCAGCCACTCGTTTTAGCCTGAATAGAATCTGTCAGTAGGAACTTAAAAGTGCTTTGAGACAGAAGCGGTTCTTTCTCCTACATCAGCTCTGGGCATGGGAACTGAGGAGGGTGGGCCGCTGGTCTCACCTAATGGGATGAATGGTGGTGCCCCCTACAGGACATACAGGAAACAGCTGCTGGCAAGGCTCTGGGGAAAATGCTCAGAGGGTCAAGGTCTTGCCTTGCAGGCATGAGGATATGGGTTTGATCTCCCAAAGTCTACGTTTAAAACGCTGGGCTGGGTGGTGGGATGTGCCTTAAATCTCAGAGCTAGGCAAACGGAGATACACGGATTCCTGGGGTTTGCTGGCATAGTCAAACTGGCAAGCTCCAAGTTAAAGGGTAGACTCTGCCTCAAAAAATAATGTGAAAAATATCTGAAGATGTTACCTGACATCAGCCTCCCGTGCATGTGCACCCATGTGCATAACCACACACACACACACACACACACACACACACACACACACACACACACACAAATACTACAAATTAGTAGCAAAAAAAAAAAAAAATCGAGCCACTCATGGTTCCAGAGACCTTTGCATTGATTGAACAACTTCCCAGAATGGTAGACTCTGGTCTTCAATTTACAGTTGCATCAATGAGGCAACAGCCACTGTGAAAACCCAGGGGCAACACCCTGTGATTGGAAACCACCAACACTGCGTGGCCAATCCCAGAATGCCCAGCTACATGGGAGTCTATCCTGCTTAGGGAGGAGGAAAGATAAGTACCGTCCCCCTACCTCCTCCAGCTCACTCACCCCCTCCAGCCTACCCGCTCCTACTACTACCACTTGCTCTGCTCTTCAGCTTGCATTAAGACCTGCCCATGCTGCTGCCAGGCACAGCCCAGACTTACTCCATCTCCAATTCACATCCTTCCACTTTCTACTCTGTCTACATGCTATGGCCAGAACATGAGACCTAAAGGCCATGTCCCTGTCCTGGTCATAGACCTCTGGATAGATCTTGGGTCCACTCCATAGCAAAGAGCCTTCTGCTCCAACCCACTCTTTGCTGCTCTAACACTCCCTCACATGCCCCGCCTCAGCAGAGCCCAGAAAATGTCAATATTCGTTACCTCTGCTTCTGTTCATCATGTGTCCTATGATATGATGTACCCACCTCCACTATTTCAACAGGCCTAACCGAAGCCCTACCCTCCCATTTTATTGTCTGTCTGTCTGTCTGTCTGTCTGTCTATCTATCTATCTATCTATCTATCTATCTATCTATCTATCTATCTATCTGTGTGTGTCTGTGCGTGTCTCTCTGTCTGTCTCTCTCTTCTTCACTCCTCTCTTCCCCCCCAACCCCTCTGCCCAAACTGTCTCCAGGAACGTGAGAATGACCTTAAATTTCTGATTCTCCTGCCTCCAACTCCTGAGATGGGATTGCAGTCATGCACCACTAAGCCTAGTTCACGTGGCACTAAGGAAGAGCCAGGCTTTGTGCGTGCTAAGCACTCTCTCAACTTACGCTACTGTTCCTAGTTCCTAAAGCTTAACCAGGCTTCATGTACCCTAGGCGGGGACTCTGTCAACTGTGCTAACTCCTTGCCCCTTCATCCTTTCTTCTTAGAGCTTCTCTCACAGTATCATGTCTCCCCCTCCCCCCACTCCTGGTCTAAGCTGAGTACCTGGACCTAATCTCTGTTGTACCAGAGTGAGTGACATACTCTTAGGTGCTCAAAGATACTTGATAAATATGGGTAAAGTTTCATATTGAAGATTGTTTTTCATGAAACTTACATAGGGATTAGCTTTATTTCACAGGGAAAATAATTTCCAATCTTGTGGAAAATTGTATCATATTGGCAACAGGAATCTCGTGGGTTTGTGTGTGAGTGATGTGTGCCTGTAGTGTATGAGAATGTGTGTACACAGGTGCATACATCTGTGTATATGTATGCAGAGGACGGAGAAGGATGCTCCTTGTCCTGCTCTGTTACTCTCTACCTTATCTTCTTCACATAGGGTCTCTCACTGAACTTGGAGCTCGACTGACATCCAGAAAATCCCAGAGATCTTCTTGCCTCTGCTCCTCACAGCACCAAGGTTATAGCTGTGGTCACAGCCATGCCCAACTTCTTTACATGGATGCTGGGAATGGAAACACAGGTCCTCTGGCTGACAAAACAAGCACTCTTACCTACAGAATCATCTCCGTAGCCCTGGGGATAGGAATGTTAAGGAGAACAATCCTATAGCTGAGGTTTCAATAAATGGAAGTTAAACTATAAGGCTCTAGGGGGAGAGTGAGCAAAGAATGGAATTAAACTGCTAGATTTTATTAACTCAGGGCTACCGGATACATAATCTAATTTCTCCAGGGAAACTCTCCGAGGTCTAAAAAAAGTAGAAGCAGATTCACTCTTAAAGGGGGTGAAGAGGTAATCAATATAGACACTGACTGAGCGTGGGGACACAGTTACACATCAGTTTCCTCCAGGAAATCTCTCTAACTATTCTGGGCCACTATATCCCCTGCCTTTGTGGACCTGAGCATCTCATTGACGAATCCCAAATTATACCCCCTTCATTATTCATTAAAGTGTCGTGGGCAGAAACGTGTGTTCACCAACTCAGCTATGGAGAGGTTATAACTGAAGCCTCTGAATGCCCCACAGGGACCAATGTCAGCCAGCTCTATGACCCTGTTCAGTATCTGCTTGAATATATATATATATTGAACATATATATACATGGTCTTAGCAGGGTTGGGGGTGGGGGAGAAAATCGTTCCGAAGGATGACTAGGTGCTAGTGTGGCATTATCTGGATAGACTCAACTTCGGCTTTCAATGGCAGAAGCTATGTGACTTTTGACTGTAATTTGCCATCTATCTCATGGCTAACCTCGGACTGACCCTGTCCGTGGTTCCCTTTTGTTGCTGTTTGCTTCATTTTCTTCCCTCTGAGCACAGTTGTCAGTCATAACTAACTTCCAGCTCATCTCTTGCCTATTTTCTGTTTCCTCGCTTCCGTGCTATGTCCCAGCTCCTAAAGTATTTCATGATCTCACTCTTTAGTGGCTTTTGTCATCTAGAACAGAGGCTGGTATAAGGTAAAGGGCCACAAACACTTAGGGCATGAAAGGAGGGGTGGAGGCATGGATGGATAGATGGGGGAGCAAATGAAAGAATGTATGTATAAATGGTGACCGAAAGGACGGGTGGGTGGATAATTGAATGAAATGAGTGTGAGGCAACTCCAGTCTCGAGAGAGAAAGACTGCCTGATACAGAAGCATGGCTATCTTTGCAAATTCATGGGGTACAAACAATAGCGGCACTGGACACCAGCCTAAGGTGCTCGCCTGCTGCTGCCTTACGTGGAGTCAGTCTCCACTTGGCACACAACCCCTCAGTTGTGTTACCATCGTCTCAAGTTTTCACCCAAATGAAGCAGATCATGGGCATGGAGAATGAGGACGAAGGTGACCCGCACCATACTACCAAGTACAGATGTAGTGAAGTTTGGGATTGAACCAAGGCCACCTGCATTCAGACCATACTACCCACTTTCACACTACACAGACTCTCAAAGGTAAGTCACAACATCTGGAGTATTTCCAAAGCAAACCAAAGGGAGAAGAATTAGGGGAAGTGGAGGAAGAAGCCAATTCTTCACTGTGCTGAGTTCCCTGAAATAAAGGCTCCCTGTACCACGAGCTGCACTGACACCTGTTGAAACTGGGAGGGCTTCAGATAGTTTGCAAGCTAATTGCTCCCCACTCTGGCTCTCAGAGACACAACCACAAGCAATTCTTTTTGCCACAGGAACTAGGGACAGCGCCTGAGTGGCAGGCTTCTAGATCATTCCAACAGGCCAGCCACACCCTCCAGAAGGCACCAATAGCTCTGGTTCATTTGATCCTACAGAGCTCTCCTTCTGTAATTCCTAGCCTGCTTCAACCTACCCCGCCATGTCCACTGTCCCTGAGCCAGTTCCGCATGGTGCTGCCGGCTGGCTGGTGTCCCATCTTCAAGACAAATAAACCACTGATCATCACATCTGTCCAGTGAGGGTATTGTGTGGATGTCGCCACATCAGTAACTATTAACAAGAATCCTTCTGTCGTCAGGGGGGTGACTAGGAAGTGGTTCAAGTGCTCACGAGGATGAATCAGAGAAGATAGGAGATGAAACTGGTAAGAATTTGCCTTCTTGGTCTCAGCCTCAACTATGTGGAATGTAGTTTATGTTGATCATAACATACTAAAGTGGGAAGGGGCAGAACAGAAGTTTGTAGTTAAGGCATAGTAATAGTCACTTGTAATCCCAGGAGACAGGAGGCTAGGACAGGTAGATGCATATGTACACAGAGAGACTGATCTTGGAAGGAAGGAGAGAGAAGGGAAGGGGAGAGGAGGGGAGAGGAGGGGAGAGGAGGGGAGGGGAGGGAAGGGGAGAGGAGGGGAGGGGAGGGGAGGGAAGGGGAGGTGAGAATGGAAGCTTGAGTTGCTTGAATTCCCCAAACTTATATGGGACTCGGTTAATGTTCCCAGTCTTTTCAATTCCCCTTTCACATTAAAGTGACCATCACTAAGATGATGGTTTCCAGAAAAGTCTGGGTATAAGGTACTTAACAGACACTTATGGAATTGCTATAATAAATTAATACTATGGTTAGTAAATGCCTCATGATTAAGCTCTTTGCAAATAGCCTGCTGCCACTGGAGTGGTTACGGACAAAATTACTTATGACAAAAAGTGACATGAAAACAGCAAGGCACGAGAGGGTAAGGGCAATAGGATTTTCACTGGCTTCTTTCAAAAGCTGAGCGGATGAGGGAAATGACCCAAACACAGGCGGAAATGATTACAACTCTGTTAGCAGCCTGGGATCATTTTCAATGCACCTCGTTCTTACTCTTTCCCAATTGTTCTGAAAGATCGTATGTTATTCCCAAGGTTTCAAACGTGCCCTCCCCCCATAGTATTTTAAGATAAGCTCCTCCTTGGCAGGAATTGATATTATGATGAATTTTTGCACAGCACTGACTGTAGCTGGATGTGAGCTCCACCCCCAAGCAATCAGTAGGCAATATCTACTGGAGATGGGGAGGCAGCTTAGTCTGTAGAGCAACTGCCCTACAAGCATGGGGAGCAGAGTTTGATCCCCCAGCATGCAGGTCAAAAGGCAAGCATGGGGGTGAGCATATATTCCCAGCTCTGGAGAGGTGGAAACAGGAGGATCTTTGGAGTGTGCAGGCTATCAGGAGATTATTTCAAAAACCCCATTTCAAAAGAAGTAAATGTGCATGGTTCCTGAAAAATTATGCCCAAGGTTGTCCTCTGGCCTCTATGTGCATGTGAAACCCCAAATTTATGAGCAGGCACATATACAGAATTGAAAACGAAGCTCGGTGTAGAGTCATGTGCTTCTAATTCCGGGGCTGGTGAGGCAGAGACAGGTGGATCACCTGGGCCTCACCGAACAGTTAGGTGTTATCTACCTGGTGGATTCAGACTGAAACAAAACAAAACAATCAAACAAACAAAAACAAGCTGTACAGCATCTAAGAAATGGATAACACATGTATCTGCACACACACACACACACACACACCACACACACACACACACACACACCTGCGCACATGCATGCATACGCATGCCTGAGCGTGCACACTTGCATGGGTTCCCTCTCCACCAGTGATGGCAGGGAGACAGAGTCAGCTCCGACCTACTACAGAGAGGACTGGGAGGTAGGACTCAGAGGTGGAGGCTCTAGCCTGCACTTCTCACACAACTGCAGACAAACCAGCTCATCTATCAGCATCTAGTTTTCCTCAGTAGAATGAGGATGCTGCCCACAGGGGTCCTACATTACCATTCTCTTGGCAACAATCAAAGAAGCCAGATGGCTCTGAAATGTTCTTGGCAAGGCCAGCGTTTGCATACTCTCCACTCCACAAACATCCCAGCTCCCAGGTCCCAAACCCAGCACAGAGCAGCCCACTCATCTTCTCCATCCATCTGCCCTCATCGCTCCTGACCTGACCCGGAATGTAAAGTCCTGCCTTCTTAGCCCATTCCCAAGAGTTCCACAATACACATGGAAGCCCATTTTCAGCTTTTCTGAACCCAAAAGACATTTTTATTTTAACCAAACAAACCTCTACCCAAGGTTGGCGTGTTCTGTGTTCTTGGAGACCTCTCCCATCTAGGTTTAAAACACAGGTATAATATTGATATCGAATGGAAAATTTAAAACTGGTGAGGATAAAGACAGAGGGACTCTCTGTGCTGCAAATGAAAATGTAGACTAGCCCGGCCCTATGAACATCAGCATGGCTCTCCCTCAGAAAAGTAATAGTAGTTCTACTGTAAATCCCAGTCAGGCACTCGTTGGTACTTATCCCCAAGACTCCAAGCCAGCACATCACAGGGATCCTCGCATAGTCATGGCTACTGCATAGCACCAGTCACAATGGCTAAGTTAGGGAATCAGCCTGGGTGTCCAGCCTCAGGAATGGACCGGGAAACATGGCTTTTACACACAATGGGAAGTTCACACTGTAAAGAATGAGGTCATACCACCAGGGGAATGGACCAGGAGACGTGGCTTTTGCACGCAATGGGCAATGGGAAGAGGTTCACACTGTAAAGAATGAGGTTATACCATTTGCAGAGAAACACAACTGGGATCATCACATTTAGTTGATCGAGTTCATCCCAGAGAGACGAAAAATTTCCCATTTCTCTCATTTGTGAGCCCTGGATTTTAAGAGAGACATAAAAACATATACTTGCTAATGACATATAAATAAATGCCAAATTATCGGGGGGGAGGGCAAAAGGGAGTGGTGGGTGGGAGGGTAGGAGGATGGAGACAGGAGGACGTGGAGGGAGGACAGAAAACGCCCAAAGTACATTAATAGTAATGCATATCAATGGCTTTACATAACCCTCTATGATCACATTTTCGAATTTTGAAGCGACTATTTTAGTAGCAGAGAAGTTAAAGGGGAAAATAACACATAGGAAAAGAAACCTGGCAGAATTTTCAAATCCATCATGTTTTAAGCACACCTTCCTAGAAATTGGATTTTTTTCCCCCTTATCTGCAGAAGCGGTGGCTTGTTCCAGTGAGTGGCCAGCTGGCTAAGGTCACAGAGGCAGAGGTGGCTCCAGCTTAGATTTTTACCGCTTTAGCCTCTCAGTCTTTTATCACATCGGGGTATCTCAGCTTGAATGCCGACTGGCTCATTGATTGGTGTCAAAATCACATTTTCTATTTCACCCAGTGTTCCTTTCTCTCTAACACACTGTCTTCTCTCCCAACCCTGAGGTTGAGCCACCGATCGGGAGAAATCACACATCGGTGAGCTGTGGGCTATCATGCAGAGACCAAGAAAATGGCAGGTGAGGAGAACCACACAAGATGGATGACCTTGGTGAAGTCGTTCAAATCCTCTGCGCCTGCGTCCCTACAGCTGATGATGATGTAGGCAATGCCCAGGCACTAGACCAACCCAGTGACGTCTGCCATCTGGGAGTGAAGGTGAAGATCGGGCCAAACTCCAAGGAGCTGCACTAAAATCAGGGCCTGATCCTGTCGGCCCTTCCCCTCTGATCTCCGCCTGTGAGCACTGGGTAATGCTGCAGTCAGGGCTGAAAACTCGGCCAATCAGGCTGTAGAGAATGCTCAGTGGTTAGAGCAGTCCCCTTGCAGGGAACCCAACTTTGCTTCCCAGGATCCAGTGCGGCTCAAAATTTCCTGTAACTCCAACTCCAGGGGATCTGAAGCTTTTCTCTGGCCTCTATGGGCACAGCTCTCCGGCACAACTTGCCCTCCACTCCTCAGCATCCATATACAAATATAAACTGAAAAATTAGGGGCCTCAGAGAAGGCTCTGCAGTGAAGAGCTCTTGCAGAGGACCGAAGTTTGACTGCCAGCGCCCATATCAGATGGCTCACGACAACCGTAACTCCAGTTTCAGGGGATCTGACGCCTCGTTCTGGCACCCATGGGTACCCGCATGCTTGTGGTACACTTAAACTCACACAGATACACATACATTCATGCACAAATTCATTCACAAATAACAGTAGTAGTAGTAGTAGTAGTAGTAGTAGTAGTAGTAGTAGTAGTAGTAGTAGTAGTAGTAGTAGTAGTAAATAATTTCTTTTAAAAATAAATAAAATAAAATCATTTTTAAAAACAAGACTACAAGGCAAACAGAGTCAGTAGAATATAGGCCCTTTTGGCTGTTACCTCCAGAGATTAATTTTCCAATTTTTGGTGTTCTCAGTTTTCTATCACTATCACAAAATAACTGAAGTAATTAATTTACAAAGGGAAAAGGTTTACTTGAACTCACCATTTGGAAAGTTCCAGTCCATGACTGGTTTGTCAGTTGCTGTCTCAAGGTAACACATCATGACAGGTATGAATGTCTCATAGTCTCTTTTGGAGTTATGCCCCCAGTGACCTAAGGGACCTCCCACAACCCCTCACCCTTTAAAGGTGTCACCACCTCCCAACAGTACCACACTGACACCAAGACTTTACCACATAAAACTTCAATAAATATTTAAGATGCTAATGGTTAAACCATTCGCCTTTCAAGCCTAGTTCAAGAAGCATTATGAGCAGAAACTGAGTCATTAGTCCAGTAAGTCTTACTCTCAGGTCCTACACTCAAGAATGAGATTAAACATAACAGAACATGTTTGAATGGCGTTGGCTACTTAAATACAGCCTGGCCACAGGAAGAGTCCTGCTGGACATAATTGGACAGAAAACTAAAACCTACAGTTGTCTAAGTGTCCCCAAAAGAGCAAAGAGAATAGTTACATATTGGGTGTGGTATATATGTTGTAAAGTCACCATGACTGAGTATATAATTCATCCTAATGATGAGTCTTTCACCGTCAACTTGGTAAAACCTAGGTTCCCTTATGGACTAGCCTCTAGGCATGTCTGTGAGGGAGTGTCAAGATTAAGTTAAATGAGATAGAAAGACTCACCCTGGGTGTGAGTAGCACCACCCTATAGGCTGGGTCCTGGACTTAATAGAGAGGCAAAACTGAGCTGAGCACTAACACTCATCTCCCTGCTTCCTGATAGTGGACGCCATGTGACCAGACAGCCAACTTCTTGTTCCAGTTTTATGCCTTCAGCTCCATGGTGGAATGATCCCCTTGACGGTGAACCAGAAAGAGAGTTGCTATGGTGTATTCCCTAACATAAGAGTTTTTTGTGAGGTCACCCCAAGGAGAAAGGTCAGTATCTTGACAGCAGTTATCCACACTGCCCATGTCCTGCATGTAGACAGCCTGAGCTTGTTGCCCATACCATGACCAAAAGAATGGTTTTCCTTCATCTCAACATCACTGGAGAAAGCCAGGATAGAAGCTCAAGTACGATCGTGAAGTTGAAACTACAAGGGATGCTGTTTGCTGGTTCCCTCACAGGTCCACACTTAGCTAGCCAGCTCTCTACACAGCTCAGTAGCACCTACCCAATGTCTCCCACAGTTAGCTAGGCCTGCCTACATCATTTAACAATTAAGACACTCTCTCAGACGTGCCCATGGGCCAATCTGCTCCCAACGATCGTTCAGTTGAGACTCCCACCTCAGCTGACTCTAGGCCGTGCCAAGCTGACAGTTAAAACTAGGACTAAACCACCAACCAATGTGTACACATGGAGGGAACCATGACTCCAGCCATATATGTAGCAGAGGATGGCATTGCCCAGCATCAATGGGAGGAAAAGCCCTTGGTTCTATGAAGGCTCATTTCCCGTTGAGCAAGGAGTGGGTAAGTGGGAGGGGGAACATCCTCATAGAAGCACGGGAGCGGAGGAGTATGGGGGGGGAGGGGATAACATTTGAAATGAAAATACATAAAATATCCAATAAAAATAAAGTTTAAAAAAAACTAGGATAAAGAGTGAACACATGAATCTTTTTCCCTCTACCCTTAGCCCCTCAATATCTTCCACATTGGCAATCTGCATTCAGTGAGGATCTGGGGTTCCCACCCTGCACTGTCTTGCTTCTCTGTGGAACTTCTTAAGGTGCCTGGACCAGGTCCTGACCCCATTAACCCTTCCCCTTTGGCCTATACCAGCAAGCACTAGAAAATGGTAGAATTTGAGGGGCGAAAAAAATCATAAAATCAAACACGTAAGGCAAATCATGTCTGAAAACATCAACTGTTTTGCTATGTTGGTTCCAGAGCATTTTATAGGCAAAACAAAAAATTGCAACCCTGCAATCTGCTAGAGCTTCTGGAAACCTGGGCTTTGAAGAGACCAATTAAAAAGCAATGGTGGGCCATTATTGATCTTCTGTTAGCTCCGCAGGCTGACACTGGAGAAGGAAGACGTTCACATGCCACACAGGGAGCCTTCTTTTCTCTTTTCCAATAGAGCTCAATTTGACATCTATTTCCCAGGTAGCAACCAGTGCCCAGCAGCCTGACAGGGCCTTGGACCGTGCACAGAGATGGAGCTAGAGAGGTGCTACTGTGGACTTGGTGCTATCCTGGGAACCTTATCTTGCATCTTGCTGCCAGAAAAGCTCTCTTTGCACTTTGCAAGCATGGGTTATGGTCGTAGTACTGGAACGAGATGGATAGTCAGGAAGTTAATGATGTCAAAATATGTAGGTCCTGAGCTAGAGAGATGGCTCAGTGATAAAGAACACTTCCTGGTCTCTCAGGGGACCTGCGTCCAGTTCTTAGCATCCATGTCAGGAAGTGCACAACAGCCTAGACCACCAGCTGCAAGGAATCTGACGCCCTCTTCTGGCTTCCAAGGACACCTGCACATAGGCAGCATATACCCCCAACAGACACATACTTTTTTTTTTTTAATGCACAGGTCTCACAGCTGAGAACCAACTAAAATGGGAAAGAAAACCAGAGAGAAGTACCAGTGTCCGGAGGGAAGCAGCCTCTCACCCTATTCTGATTAAAGCGTCTCACCAACAAAGAATTCCAGCACAGTTAACATTTACTGTGAGGGCTGTGGACACGGAGACAATATTCCATTCATATAATGATATTTTATCTGAAAGTGGCAATGAGCCCAGCTGAAGGTCTGTATTTATGTGACTTTGGGTGGCCCCATTCCTCTCCCAGACTTTTTCTGGGAAATTCAAAGACGGCTATTAACTTTGTTTACTGTGGAGATATCCTAATTTCCGGTATCCACTGAGCTAAACTGACTTTTGAAGCACTCCTAGGGAGCCTCCTGACATCTCATTTAGATTCCTTAGTGACCCACCACAATGGTATGCATGGTTATTGTAAGGACAATGAAGTGTGACTATCAGACAAGCCCTCGGCATGCTTTGGGGTGTATCTTCATTTCTTCCTCGGTGTCTCTTTCTCTTAATCAATGTACTTAAAAATCCACATGAAGGACTCTAGAGATGGCTCAACAGTTAAGAGCACTTCTTACTCATGCAGAAGACCCTGGGTCAGTTCCTGGTACCCACATCTGGTGGTCCCCAATTGTCCATAACTATAGTCCTAGGGGATCTGATGCCTTCATCTAGCCTCTGTGGACTCCTGCATATAATAAGCAGTGCCTACATTTAAACTCAGGCACATGCACGTACACGAACACTAACATTTATTTATTTTAAATAAATAAATAAAATCTATTCTAATATCCAACGCTGCTTTATACTGAAAGCTCATCCTGAAATTCTTTCCTGTATCAAAGCCAAAAATTCTGGGATTGTTAGAATGAAGGCCTGTGTAGAGAATTAATGCTCATGTTCCTGTGGTGACATTGTAGAACTGTGCTCACTGACTTTCTGGGACAAGGACTCATTATGCAGCCCTGGCTGGCCCTCACTACACAGACCAGGCGTGTGTCAAACTCAAAGATGCCGCCTTGTGTCTGCCTCCCAAGTGCTACAGTTAAAAGGCAGGTACCACCACTCAGATTACGTAATGTCCTTTACACAATTCGTACAACCAGTGTACTCTATGAATGTCAAGTGTGAGAGGGCTTTGGCAAGAAACCTATCACGGGTAACCTTTGCCTTGTACCGAAGTCTATGTGGATCACTGGCAGAGACGTTGGCAAACACAGCTGCAACCGAGGCACAGAAGAACGCTATCCAGACACCTGTCAGCCTCGCCAAGGGTGCACTCACGCACAGAGGCTCTTATAATAAACCCACCTTACCCACAGACTCAGCCATGAACAGAGGATGTTGGAGCTGACAGAGAACAATGACATCTCTGGTAATGACACACCACGAAGCCACCTGCTGCAAAGTCTATCACTCTACCTGGCGGATTTCCCTGGCTTTGCTGACTCAGCCAAGCCATTTCCCTAAAGATCTGGAAGAGGCTCTGTGAGAGTGTGTCAGGAAAGCCAAAGAGATGGCCCGGGCAATGAAGTGCTTGCTCTGTAAGCGTGAGGACACAATTTCAGAACTCACATTTCTGAGGAACCAGGGTGCCAATGGTACTGGCCCTAGAGAGATGGAGATAGATAGATTCCTGGGGCTCTTCAGTCAGCCAGTGTAACCCAATTGGTGAGCCAAGGAGGAATCCTGTCTCAAAAATGGTGAATGGCATACCTGAGGATGACAGCCAATGTTACCTTCTAGCCTTTGTAATGCCCAAAATTAACCTGTAGACCCCACCTACCCAAGGATCAGGTAACTTCATGGAATGCTGGGAGTTGTAGTTCTTGAAAAACAACAGTGCCTCAAGAGAAAGTACAGTGGCCTATAGGTTAATCTCATAAACTCCTGTAACAAGAGTCTTGGAGTCAATCAGCTAGGAAATCCCAAGGAATGGTCTTGACCAAAGTTCATTTCTTGGTCAGTATTTTATAATTAATAAAGCTTGCTTCAAATTTGGCCCAGCAGTGGTAGAAGCGTTTTTCCTCCAGTGGATCTCAGGATTAACACTTCCATACATATATACTTATCTAAGTACATGTGTACCCTCATATGTGTGAACCATAGTATATCACTGTGATCCATGGAGGCTTAGGGAAATAGAAGAGGTAGGGAATATGGCAAAAGAAAGAGAGAGAGAGAGACCATGCTCAGCCTGCAGAACAGAAGAGGTCACTTCAAGGTTCCTTTATATTCTTGGCAGACGACAGGCAGAACATGATAATATCTGTCAATCACGCACTGAACAACACTTTAAAAAAAAAAGATCAGTGCTTCTGTTCGTTAAAAACACACTTGCTCGGTTCGGCTTCAGAACAAGGATGATGAGAACTGAAGAGGAATGTTTTTCAAAAGTAAAAACCACAAAAGAGGACTGATGAGGCATCCTCAAATTCAAGAACCCAGAGAAAACACCCTTAGCACCCAAAAGAGGGATAGATAAAGACAAGGCTAAGGAGGCCAAGTGCCAGCAGTAGCTACAGTGGGGACTCACCTGCTATATTACCCATAAACCCCTTTGCTGATATTGACTGTTTTCTAATCATTGACTCCAGCCACAAACCAAAGGCTTAATCACATCCAGTTTTCCTGCCAGAGTTTGCAAGGAGCTGGCTAGTGAGACAAAAATCACCTTCCTAGAAATCTGTGGCACCCTACACACCAAGGGGCTTACCCTCTCACTCAGAAAAACACCGAGAACTATCAGGGATGGCACTATTTGGACAATGGGAAGAAAAATCAATTTCAGATTCCTTGGGTGAGGTGGGGCTGTGTGGTCAGGAAAGGAATGATTTTAGGTGCTCACAGGGGCCAGAAGAAGGTGGTGGATCCCTAGTGCTGGAACCACGGGCAATTGTGAGCCACTGAGATGAGTGTTTGAGTCTGAACTCTGGTCCTCTGAAAACCAGCTAGTGCTTTTAACCACTGCACAGGTTTCCCCAGCCACAGAAAGGAATAATTTTCACAGAGTGTTTACAGATGAGTTGGTGGCAACTGGCAGGAAAGAGAAGCTGTGTTTCAGTTTTCTGCCCCATGGAACATGAAACAAAGCATGCCAAGGTTATTAGACACTTTCCTCTGGCAGGTCTGTATATTTAGTAAGCATTTCTTGGATGGGTAAATATCAAAAGACGAGAACAAGGGAAGCCAAGAGATTCTCTGTGCCGTTGAATGGCAGGAGAGGTGGTGTCCCGGTAAGTAAATATAAGATGTCAGTGTATTTCACAAACTCCTGGATCAGCCTCCTGCAACCTACAATCTCATTCCGCCCACGAGACACACGTGTTCATGTACAGCAGGCCTCTTGACTCTGCACAGTCTAAGTGAAAACTAAGACTCTCAGAGCTTCCAGGAAAGCCTATCTTTTGCCCATCAGTTATCTTAGGGCTGGAGAAATGGCTCAGCAGTTAGGAGCCCTGACTGCTATTACAAAGGCCCTGAATTGAGGTCCCAGCACCCCACATTAAAAAGCTTCCAAGTGCCTAAAACTCCAGTTCTAGGGTATTGAGCACCCTCTCTAGCTTGTAAAGACACCTGCACATGACTGCACATACCTCCAGACAGACACTAAAAAAATAGTAAAAATAAGTATTGATTTTTCTTATTAAAAAAAACTAAAAGTTCCACTGTACGTGCAGCTGTACCATCTCACAGGCTAACCTCTAACTCCCTGTAGGCCAAGCATGACCCTGACCTTTTGATTGTCCTGCCTCCAACTCTGGCATGCTTAGATTACAGGCATGCACTGCCACACCTAGTTTATAAGGGCCTGTGACAAGAGCCCAGAGCTTCTGGAACACTGGGTAAGCACTCTGCTAACTGAGCCCAGCACTGCTCTTTCCCTGTTTTTAATAAGTGCTCCTGGATAAGCCCACCCACCATTCTACAATCAACAGACAACAGGCACCCTGACATTTTTGGAATCTTTTGGTTTGCTTGTTTCATGGATCCAAAACTGCTTTATCATGATTCTTTTACTTTCCTGGTCAAGCCCTCCCTTGCCCTTCTCCCACTGAAAAGATCTACATCTGCCTGAAAACAAACTTCCAAGTCTCAACAAATCTTAATCACACCCTCCCCAACTCCAGGATGTCACCAGCGCCTTTCAGGTGGTAGTCTCTCCTCCTGAGACAAAGGATAGGCTCAGCTCTTTCCTGCTGTCAGGCTGTGCTGTGTGAATGATGCTTGGAAACAGGGATCAGACAAAAGGAAGAAAAGGCTTGACAGCTGTCCAAAAACCCAAGATGCATTCTTTTCACTGGTTGTCTAATGAGTTCCCCAAACGAATTATTTAATCATATCAATAAGGTTTCATCGTGTATACACACCACATTTCCTGCATTTTTAATTTTACGTTCATTTTAAGATCAATTTCATCCTTAGTTATGTAGACACATGTGTGTCTGTGTATGAGTATGTGCATATGAATACAAGGTGCCCATGGAGGTCAGAGAGGGGTATTGGGAGGTCTACGTGGCTGTGAGGAGCCTGAGGCAGGTACTGGGAACCGATCTTGGGTTTTCTGCATGTGCAGTACCTGCTCTTAAGTGGTTGCCTCTCATTTGTTTCTGGACAGGGTCTCACGGACCCAGCTTGGCCTTTAACAGAGACCTTGAACTTTTGGCTCTTTTGTATTTACATCCTGAGTGCTGGGGTCTTGGAGTTGCTGCTACTGTCTGTACTTGGGATTGAACCCAAGGTCTCAGGCATATAATAGTCAAGCCATCTACTAGCTGAGAAACCCATTGATTCCTTTTAAACAGTGAATATGCTCAAAGTCCTCACCGGCTAGGTCCATTACAATGCAGAATGAAGCCTCAGAATGACTTTTAGGGGAAACAAAGCACAATCAAACTGCAGCACAGAAGCATCCAAGAGGTCAAGGTGCTCTCCTCTCAAAAAGAGCTAGGAAATAAAAACAGCAATAATGTAGAAGAGGAACTGAAAGACCCGGATCCAAGAGCGTGAATAAAGGCCAGCTGGATGCCCACAGAAACACTGGGCCCAGAGAACAGCCACCAACCGCTGGACCACAAACACCAGGTCACATAGCTGGAAGAGAGACTGTAAAACTGAAAACAGGGAAGAGGAAGGGAGAGCATTTATAGACAAAGGGAAGCTCGTGCAGAGGAGCAAGTGCTTCTGAACCTGAAGCTGGAAGGGGCTTTAGCACTGACTCTGGCCGGGAACTCTAAGATCTTGCATCTGTTCTTGGAGGATTCACTCTGCTTGATATTCCAGAGTTTGCTTGATGTGGAAGCCACCAGCAACGGAGGAGACAGCAGGTTTGCAAGAAACACGGGCAAGGAAGATAATCAGTAAAATGTTTACCATGCGAGCCCGAGGATCTGTAGTCCATTCCCAGCACCCCATGGGACAAACAATGGGCATAGTAGCTCAAGCTTTAAATCCTAGCAAGCATGTGCGTACACACACACACGCACCAAAATAAGTTAAGATTCTGTGTGTGTGTGTGTGTGTGTGTGTGTGTGTGTGCGTGTGTGTGCGTGTGTGTGTGTTTTATATGTGTATTACTATGTGTATGTGAGTATAAAGGTCAGAAGAGGTCATCCAATCCCCTAAAGCTGGAGTTACAAGCCGTTGTGAGCTACCCAACCTGGTGCTCAGAACTGAACTTTCACCTTCCTCAAGAGTGCAAGTTCTCTTAACTGCTACACCATCTTTACAGCCTCACGAAAAAAAATGTGACTGCCTTAAGATTGTAAAAACTAACGTTAACAAACAACGTTCAAAGGTAAAAAGGGGAAGTCCATGTTTGAGGGGAAAAAAGCTGATCCCACAAATGCAGCAGGTGAAAGCCCAAGATAGGAGTGTGCAAGGCACCAACTTCAACAGCGTGGGTTTCATTCCAAACCCAGGGCAACTTGTGATGGCTCCAGAGACTGGTGCTCAAGTCAAGAAGTTCACCTGGACAAGGCTAGAGGAGACAAAGCAGGAGATTCATGAATTCAAGGCCACTAGGAGCAAAGACCTGGCTGCCGATACTTTACTAGGAGCAATCACACTCGGAAAGACTGCACAAATTTTACCCTTTGATAGCCAGGATTCTGGCCCCAGTAAACACACTGGGAGGGAAGTGACACCTTGACCGAGACCAAAATGAAAGACAGCCAGAAGCAGAAGCCGGGAAGAGCTGGAAAGACGGAAAGTGTCAATGGGAAAAGGTTAGCACCCCACAGTTTGGAGATCGCCTCACAGTACAGAGGCATATGCGAGTGGGAACGGGTGCTAGTTACTTTTACCGCTGCCATGAGAAAAATACCTGACCAAAAGCAAGTTAAGAAATAAGGGTGACTTTGCCTCCTTTTATTATGGGGGCGCAGTCAAATATGGCGGCAAAGACATGATGGCAGCAATATGAAGTAGTAGATCACATTGCAATCACAGTCAGGAACCAGAGAGAGGGTGGGGGATATATATATATATATATATATATATATATATATATATATATATATATATATATATATAGAGAGAGAGAGAGAGAGAGAGAGAGAGTAGAGTCATCAATCCTGGACCCCACTCCACAGAATGGTACTGTCCATTTGCAGAAGGTGTCTTCCCACCACCATGAGCCCAGTCTAGAAAACCCCTCATAGACATCTCCAGAGATTTGTCTCAGTGCTTCTAGACCCTGTCAAGTTGGGCTGCACCAAGGGAGCATCAATCCCCTGGAGGCTCCTTTTGACCAATGAACTTGTATCTTGTCAGCACAGGGTTCTGCCCTCCACCAAGATCTACTGCAAATACCAACACTGACTGATTTTTTTTTTTTTTACCATAACCTGTTTCTAGGCGTCAGATAATCTTTCTTCATAGGGACAGTGTTATATTAGAGTAACATTTCAAGGTTGTTCTCGAAGAACAAATTAGCGAAAAATAAATCACAGGTATGCCCAACAATTTGTCACAGAGGCAGAGACAAAGCTGTAAATCTCTGTGTACAATTTAAAAGCCTCATAAAACTATGAACAGAGAGACCCAGAATGCAGACATAATGTCCTATGCACATCACTTAGAAGGGACTCCATATGTCAAGGCTGGATCTATCCTGCCATAAAATTTGACCTGAAATAAATAAGCTGACTCTAATGCGTATATTAGTTAAATTTTGATTACTGAATCATTTTGTTTGCCTTGTTGAAATCAGTATGGGTTTAAAGGAATGATCTAGAAGCTGCAAAACAAAGAAAGACTTGATCCTACTCCTCCTCCTAGAAGCTCTTGAGCCAGGACTACAGAGCTGTCAGCAGAAATAAGCAACCTTCTATCAAACAATATGGAAGGAGAGGGGTGACTCCTGAAAGTTGTCCCTTGACCTTCACATGTGTGCCATGAAATGTACATGCACCCCTCCAACACACAGCAACAACAGCAATATTAATAATTAATAATAATAATACACATTTTAATTAAAAGCAAATAAATAAGTAAAGTATTCCATTCTGTCATTCAGGGTATAAAAATACAATTTAGAAAGACAGTATTTAGAAAAAAAAACCTTCTCTAACTTATGATTTTAGTTGAAAGTAGACATTTGTGTTAATGTGTATAAGTTAAAATTGCTATAGTTTGGAGACAGGCTTGTTTTTTGTGTTTTTTTTTTTTTTCACCAAAACTCCTGTTGGTGTTCATGCTTGATTCCCAATCTGGCACTGTTGAGAAGTTTGGGGGGGTTAAGAGGTGGGAAAGCCAATAAGAAATCTCTTTGTGTGTGTGTGTGTGTGTGTGTGTGTGTGTGTGTGTGTGTGTGTGTGTGTGTGGAAACCACAAGATAATTTCATCATTAATCAGGAGCAGTCCCACCTTGTGGTTTTTTGCTTTTGTTTTTTATTTTTATTTGTTGAGACAGGGTCTCTCAGTGTCATCCTGACTGTCCTGGAATTCTCTGTATAGATAAGACAAGACTAGCCTTGAACTCCCCGAGATCCCTTGTTTCTGCCTCCTGAGAGCTGGGATTAAAGGTGTGTGCTACCATTTCTGGCTGGTCATTTCTCACTGGACTGTAGCACATCATGTAGACTAGGCTGAGTGAGCCCCAGAAATCAGCCCGTCTCCACCTTCCCAGTGCTGTGATTAAAGATGGATGTGACCATGTCCAGATTTTTCATGTGGGCTCTGGAAATGGAACCCTGGTCTTCAGGCTTGCAAAGGAAGCACACTATAGACTGAGCCTTCTTCCCAGTACAATATTAGTGTTTTTCTCTTGAGAGTGAGTTTGCATAAGACATAGCCTAGACAGGTTACCACGAAAGAGGTTCCCATAAGCTAATCTAGGTGTCCTATGGCTCACCCATGAGCTTCTCTTCCACACAACCTATTTGCTCTTCCGTTTTCTCTGCCATGTTCAAACTCATATGAGGATTCTCCAGATAGAAATTTCTGGAACTCAAATACCCCGCCTCTCTTCTTTTATATATCACTTATCAATCCTTTGGGTGTTCTGTCATAGGAAGAAAGGATTAACTGAGAAAGCAAATGGCAATAAAAACAGTTGTGTTATAATGGCAAATATAGAGTGAGTCTAAGTAATATTTTATAATTTAAAAAATTGAGAGGGAGATAGAGCTAGGGAGATTCTGCTGCTGGTAAAATGCTTCTTGCACAAGCATGAAGACTTGAAATCCCCAGAACATATGTCAAAAGCTAAACATAAGTGCACATACCTGTAACCCAACATTTTGTAGATAGAGACAGTGGGATCTTAGGGACTTACTGGCCAGACCATTGAGCTAATTGGTAAGGTCAGGTTCACTGAGAAACCTCAAGAAATAGGGTAGAAAATGATTAAAAAATATAGATGATGGGAATAAATGGTTTTCACATGCATATACAAACACACATACAGACATTCAACATACACACGTACAACATACACACACATACAAACATACATACACACATACATATACATACATACATACATACATACATACATACATACATACATACATAAACACACATACCATATAGATGCACAGGCACAAACACGTATATAAACCCATAAAATACTGAGATATTGCTACCCAATTTTAATAAGGTCTACTGGAGAACAGGAGAGGTCGAGTCGATTGACAGACCCATGAGCTACTTGGTTCTTAGTACAGAGCACACTTGGGGATGTGTCACCTGTTCCCAGACTTCTTTTAATCAAGACTGACTCAATATTTGTCAGCTGGATCCTCTCCAGGGTCCTCAATATACTCTAACCTGAAAGTAGCCACTGAGGTTCCTTTAGCAGAGCTGAAGGAAGCAAGAGATACCTCCTTCCCAGCAGGCCTGGCTGATAGGTCTGGGCATTTGATCAATGGTGAGCTTTGAAATAAATACCAGGCCATTAGCACAAAGTTTTCAAAAGCAAAACTCCCTCTCTAAATTCCACAGGATGGCATGAGGCAGCCTCCAGCAGACAGATGAAGGTGGAAGCCTAATTACCACAACTGCATCTCAACTTCATAGACAAGTAATTTACAGAATCCAGCCATTGGCTGTAGAGATAAGGGACTAGTTCAATAGGGCAGGAGACTCTAACTTGAAGTCAATACAAGAATACAAATGGCGGCCACATAAATATTTAAAAGTTACAAGTCATCCCAATGAATTGTGCAATGGAACATGGTTTATCTTCCTTTCCCTGACATAATGACAGACCTTAAAAATATATTCAGAACTGGAGATATAATTCAGAGGCTGTGTGTTTGTCTAGCATGCACAAGGCCCTGGGTTTGATTGAGCACTAAAATAAACAAATAAATTCAAAGTGATGGTATATAGATGACTGAAAATTGCAAAATTCCAAATTTCTCCATCATTGGACCCATGGGGAAGTTGTGTTAACAGCTCACAAGAGTGAAATGAATGATGCAGATTTCATTAGGGCATACTCTCCATGAAAGTTGCTTTTCTTGTCTCCATTCAGTAAAATTGCAAATGGTATTAAGTGTAACTCTATTCATTGTACAAAGCATGTATGTAGTTAAAATTGTAACCTTTAGGATAATTTAAATTATGAATTCAACCATGAGTTTATAATTTACCCATAAATTACAAAACCTAAATTTAAATAAACATAAGATTATTTTAAATTTCCTGATAAAGTATTAATTATATTTCATATCAGGTCATTAAGTCAAGGTAATTTAAGTAAAGCTTGTTTTCTTTTTTTTTTAATTGAAATTAGATCTTGTTAAATGGTTTGTTAAATGATACTATTCTTAATTGCCGTAATGGTTATCTAACATGATCTATTACCAGTGTAGAGAGTCAAATCACCCAGTATGAAATGTTTCATATTGAAAGCTACACCTTATTCATCACATGCAGTTGATGAGAACCCACAAGAGTAAATCAGACCAAGAGAGAAATGAGACATGCACTTTGCATTCTGGGAGACCACCCTTTCTCAAATAAGAAGCTAGTCAACCTGTGCACGTGGAAAGGAAAATCTTGACTTTTCTACTGGCTACAGGTAGAGCACCTTCACCAGACCAACAAAATGATTCCATCCAAGCCCAGGTTGTTACACCAAAGAGTTTATTGAAGTCAGGAGACCAGGCCAGAGCTTATCTCAATAGCAGCTGCATCATGAAACAGCCCTGCCCAAAAAGAAAACTACATCACAAGAGCTTGGACCACAATTTGTAGGCACCTCCACCACAGAGTCCCCAGCAACTCTTACCACTTATGCGACTCTCGGGGAAGGCCTTGTGAATTCTGTGACCATCCCAATTTCTTGAGCCTGTAAATTTTATGAATTTCCTTAGCTGTACAGATTTCCTTGAACTTTTAATCTTATAAGCCTCCTTCTTCCCTCCAGGAGGGACTTTTTCATTTCAGAGGCAGCAACTGCACAACATAAGGATAGTCAACCTACTCAACCAAAGAGGTCCAGAAGCAGTTTCTTGGAAACTGAGCAGTGTGATTACAGTCAAAGAATGGGTGTCTACATAGGCATGGTGAGCCAGAACAAGGGGGAAAGCATCCATGAGCTTTTCTCTCTCTCTTGCTCTCTCACTATGTGTGTGTGTGTGTGTGTGTGTGTGTGTGTGTGTGTGTGTGTGTGTTCCCAAAGCACAGTGGGGGTACCTCCTGTTTACGTATCCCCCCCCCCACAGTATGACCCTGTGTCACTTAGGGAGAAAGTGAGCTGGAACCTGGGATTACAAATATCTTCATGATTTCTTTTCAACCCCATCATTGCCACTCTTGGATGCAACTTCCCCATCCTTAAGTTCACATTTTCTGTTTCTAAAGCCATCCATTTTTCTGCTTTTCAGCTGAACAGTCTCATCATCTGTCCAACAGGGAAGGAAAACGTGTTTGGGTGGGACTTACTGAGGGAGCAATTTTGTCTCCAATGTGAGCTTTCTTAGCAATTTTCTAGGGCAATTGTGACTCTATAGGCTTTGTGGTTTTACACAGACTTTAGAGCCTTGTCCCCAAATAAGGAGCAGGCATGATGAGAATTGAAGCAAAATTGTCTCGAGCAGCAGGTACAATTCCTGGGATGAGTCAAAACCCATGGTAAGATGTCCCTTGGCAAGCCTGGGTCGTGGAATATTAAGGAACAGAAAACCTTTGTTCCAAAGGACTATTGACACAATCGGATCAGTTTAATCATGTGTAAAGTTAAATTAGTTTAAACAAGTCGCTGTCTTCCTAGCAGCACAGTAGCTGCATTGAAGAAATAGAAGCTCAGTGTTAATGGCAGAAAGGAAGAGAAGCAAGGAGCTGGTTTGGATACATCAGTTACTCCATTCCTCAAGGCCTTTCCTGCAGCCCTTCCATAGCCAAGGCCAACATTCAGCACCAATCCCAGAGTTTAATCCAATCATTACATGGGTTGTTAGAGACAGAGTCTTAGACCTGGCAATCCTGATAGCAGCTTAGCCTCCCGTCCTCATGAAGACATTTGTAATCCAAGAGTCCAGCTCAGACTCCCTACCTAAGTGACTCATACAGGGTCATACAGGGTCATACATGTAGGATGTTATATAAGCAGGAGGTCCCCCTTCATTGTGCTTTGGGAAAACACACACACACACACACACACACACACACACACACACACAGAGAGAGAGAGAGAGAGAGAGAGAGAGAGAGAGAGAGAGAGAGATAGAAATAGTAAAAAGTAGAGGAAGGAGATTTATTCATTGTGGCCATGTGTGAAAAAGGAGGAAAGATGTCCAGTGATCCCACCTTAAGTTCATCCTCTGAGTCCTGACATAGGGTTTAGGTTTAAATAGAAGTGTGCATAACCAAGCAGTCTGGTCAAGCTGTGGCCTGCCCATCACTGACTCAGTATTTTCTGGGTTCTAGTATGACCTTGTGATATCCCTTCTGAGACACAAGTTCTCCGTCTGGGTGCTACCACCAGGTTTCAGCCTTTTCTTTCTTCCAGTTTGAGATTTCTGGGGAAATTCCAATTTCTTGGGCACCAGTTTCAATGGTCTCATAGCCAATGCCAGAAGCACAAGCATCTCCCCTCAGACTATATTTGCTCCTACAGGGGTATTTATGATGTTAGTTTGTGAAGGGCAAACTTTCCCGAGCTTGAAGACCATTCAAAAGTCTTAGTCTCTTGTCATCCTCAGTTCTTGTCATTGAGTATATATTTGATATCTGGTATCTGGAAAAAATGATATGTGTGCATAAAAAGAAAATCTGCAAGGTAAATCCTGTTTTTAAATAAAGAATTTATAAACTCACTTTTGGGGTATAGATTGCTCATAAGTAGAGGGCCTGGCCTGACAAAGCTCACTCACAAAGTTTGCATTTTATCAGTGGTTGCATGCATATCTTTTCTGCTTAGTTTTTGTCAAGTTGACATAAGCTAAGGTCATGTGGACAGGGAGACCCCAGTCAACAGATTTCCCTGTAGGTGAGCCTGTGGGGCATCATCTTGATTAATGGTTGGTGTAGGAGAGTCCAGTCTACTATGGGTGGTGCCATCTCTGAGCAGAATGTCCAGGGTGGATTAGGAAAGCAGGCTAAGCAAGCTATGGGGAGCAAGCCAGTAATAGCTGTTCCTCTACCCCCTCCTGCCTCCAGGTTTCTGCTTCACTTCCTGCCCTGACTACCCTTGGTGATGATAAACGTAAGATGAGGTAAGGCCTTTCTTCTCCAGGTCACTTTTGGCCATGATGCTTCATCAAAGCAATAAAAAGCCAACTAGGACAATATGCACCACATTTTCAGTTCTGGAAGCTTCCAGGAAGCACATGGAAAGAACACATGTTAAATTTCACTTGGTCTAAGGGCAGGCAAAAATGAAACAACATTGGACGTTCCATCACACACCTTGGATACCGGCACTCAGGAAAGGCAGGAGAATCTCTAAATTTGAGGCCAGACTGATCTACACAGCAAGTTCCACGCAAGACAAGATTGCGTAATGAGACCTTGCCTCAAAAATAAAATTAAAAGGAACAATAAGGGCTACAAACAAGTTTTGAGGCAGAAAGGGAGATTAGGGCAAAGGATTGATGCCCAAAAGCCCCTACCATAGTAGGTACCTTGCTTTTGAAGAAATAGCAGCCCAACACAAAGTGGGAAGACCTAGGCTGTTCCTTCTTGCACTGATGGTATCTGAAGGCACTTGATAATGATGCCACCAAAGCCTGGAGTTTTAACTTAAACTGTAATTTCTATAGGCTAAACCTGTTCTTCTAGATTGCATGTGAAATATCCACATCCCACCGCAACCCCCGCCAGGCTCACGTGTTTGAACACTTGGTCTCCAGTTGGTGATGCTGTCCCAGAAGGTTCTAGAGTTCTTAGGATGTAGAGCCTCACTAGAGGAGGTGGCTTGACTTCCTCTTCACTCCCTGCTTCCTGACTGCTATGCAAGGTGACCAACCAGCCAGCCACCTGCTCCTCACGCTATCCCTTTCCGTATGTGATGAACTGTACAGTCCACCAGTGGGTCAAAATAAGCCCTTCTTTCCTTAAATTTTTTTCTACCAAGCATTTTGTCATGGCAACCAGAGGAGTAACTGAGACAGCCCTTAGCCTCAGAAATACAAGCAGAGAGAAGAGGGTGTCTTTGGGAGAGCAAAGAAGAGCAGGCCAACTGGAACTGCAAATCTGATGTACTCAAGTTCCCTGGACAGCTGAAAGTCTTCCTTTAAGAGGAGTGCATTACTTGTGTCCACCCTGCTGCCTGATGCCAATGATCCATGATATCCTCTATGGAATTGCTTTTAGTGATAACTCTCACTCGAGTGTCGATGTGTTGTTGTGACTTTAAGAACAACAGCAACAACAACAATAACAACAACAACAGCAACAACAACAAAAGCTTCTGGTCAGTGCCTGCACCAGTGGCAGCCCTGGAGTGGCAGCATACTCCACCTCATAGCTCTGCCAGGCTCCCAAGAGGTTGACTCTAACCCAACACACACAGGTGATACACCTCCACGGCCCCCAATTCCCCACATCTGTGGGGATCCCAGCAAGCCTAGCAGCCACGAGTACTGCCCCCGATCGGAGCTCTATCTTCTTTCTGGTCCAACATGCACCAGCGGCTGTCACAGAGCAGCACACCTTGCTGCCTCCGAGAGCTCTACCTGCCTCCCAAGAGCCAGCCCCTAACCTGGAACACATAACAGTTGCCAATCAGTACACCACGCCCAAATCCATGGCACTGCCTGACTCCCAGGAGGCCTGCTCAAACCCAATGCACACAGCTCTACCTGCCTGCTAGGAGGCCTATTCAAACACGAGGTACTCAGGCAAATCAACTAGATGGCAAAAAGCAAGCACAAAAGCATAATCTACAAAAGCCAATACACTATGGCAGCATCTGAAAGCAGCTCTCCTACTACAGCAAGCCCTGGATATCCTCACACACCTGAAGAGCAAGACTATGACCTTAAATCTCATCTCATGAAGATGATAGAGGCCTTTAAAGACAATATAAATAATTCCCTGAAAGAAAATACAGGAAAACATAATCAAATAAGTAGAAGTCCTAAAAGAGGAAACAAATAAGTTTCTCAGAAAAATACAGGAAAATGCAATCAAACAGGCAAAGGAAATGAATAAAATGGTCCAAGACCTGAAAATGGAAATAGAAGCAATAAAGAAAGCACAAATGGAGGCAGGCCTGGAGATAAAAGAGAGACCAGGAAGCACCATCACCAACAGAATACCAGGGATGGAAGAGAATCTCAGGCATACAAGATACCATAGAAGGAATGGACGCATCGATAAAAGAAAATGCCAAGTGTAAAAGGTTCCCAACCCAAAACATCCAGGAAATTGGGGACACTGTGAAAAGATCATACCTAAGAATAATAGAAAGAGAAGAGATGAATCCCAGTTCTAAGAGCCAGAAAACATTTTCAACAAAATCAAAGAAAACTTCCCTAACCTAAAGAAAGAAATGGCCATAAATGTAAAAGCAGCATGCAGAACTCCAAATAGACTGAACCAGAAAAAGAAATCCTCCTGTCACATAATAATCAAAACCCTAAATGTACAGAGAAAAGAAAGAATATTAAAATCTGTAAATAGCCAAGTAACATGAAGGCAGACCTATCAGAATTACACCTGACTTCTCAACAGAGACTCTAAAAGCCAGAAGAGCTTGCAGATGTTTTACGAACTCTAAGAAACCACAGAGATCAGCCCAGAGTATTATACCCAGCAAAACTCTCAGTCACTGTGGATGGAGAAAGATATTCCATGACAAAACCAAATTTAAGCAAAATCTTTCTAGGGTCCTGAGCCTAGCTCACATTTGCACGGATGTACTTGGCTAACCTCTAAACAGTAAACAAAGAAAGAAAAACTTTGAGAGCTGGATGCAATCTTGAGTTTATAGTTGTATCTTAGAAAAATGCTGACTGGAGGGAGGGTTACTGCAAGTGTCTGTAACTTTCTTTGTCTCTTTTAACCTTTGATAGAAAAGACAGTTCATCTTGTTCCCACACCAAAAAGTGCCCGTCAGTATCTGGGCAGTGAAAGGCTGGTGTTTTAGTATAAAACAGGACCTAGATTCAAACACCAGGGATTTACAAAGACTGGCCTGGTCCTATGAGACAGACTAAGGGTGGTGACCTGCCACCAGCACATTCTGAGCTGTTTCTTAGGAATAGGACTGAGTTTCTACAGTCACCTGCTGTCCACAAACCTTTCTGGTGGTTGTCCTGTAGTCCCCAAATGACAGGGCAGGATAGGGATAAGTAGGAGCCGAGTTGAAGGGCATCACACAAACTCTCACCATGCATCTAGAACTGAATTCATTTGGGAGTAACTTGGTACAGCTTGGGCTGCCTAGGGGTTCTTTAAAGCATTAACAAGGGTCTGCTAAGGTAGCTCAGATTGCAACTTTGCCTGCCTATCATGCCTGAAGCCCTCAGTCTCATTTACAACATTATAGGAGCGATGGGACACCCCTATAATCCCAGCAGTTGGGGGAAGGCAGAAGGATCAGAAATTTAAGATTGTCCCCAGCTACAGAGTGAACCCCAGGCTACCCTGGACCACAGAGTCCCTGTGTATGTGTAGGGGTGAGGGTGGCAGGGCAGAAGAGGTAGGTAGTGCAGACAAAATCATTCCAGGCTACCACTCACCAGATCTTAAGCTGCAACATTGGGAAACCTAGTCGTTGATTCAGGGAAACAAATAAACCTTGCAGATTCTGTATGATTCTTTTAAAATCATCCCTCTCTTCACAGCCATCAAAACCTGTATTGGAATGGTGCCACTTTAGGAATGAACACTCACAGAACCATCTGGAGCGAATTAAAGTGAATCTGCGAGAACTCTCCTTTCTCTCAAACCCATTCCATCAGGATGGTCCTCGGGCTTCTGTTCTCCCTCTAAAGTGACAGCATTTTGCTATAGGAAAAGATGAGCAGGGTCCTATCCAGAGGCATCTCATTTTCTTGTAACAAAAGTCCCACCCTTGTCAAGCATAGCCTTGTCTGAGCCACTTGCAAAGGACAACTCTATATTTTCCACAGAGCTGTTAAGCAATCTGTCCTTCAATGCCTTTGCTAAGGGCCTCTTGGCACATCGCCTTGGTGATGTCTGAAAGGCTATTTTTCTACCGATAACACTATTATTTTGAGCGGCACATTAGCTTGTCATCTAGGTACCATTACTCCCCCTCCCCCTTCCCCCAAAAAAAACAATTTTTAAAAAATTAGCCACTCACCTTTGGTGTTTCTTTTCCTTGTTTATATTTTTTTTTAATAAATAATGGGCTTGACTACATCCAGGTTTAGCCATTTATTCAGACGTGACGTACTTCTTACAAACAGCCAAGTGGAGTCTAACTAGAAATCATGTTTGTACCTGGCCTCCTGAGTTATTTATGTAGGAAAATGGCAAACTGGATCGCAAGGGAATATTCATATGAATGTTATTATAAATGGCAGCAGGGCCCTAGCTTTAGCATTTCAGCACTGGAGCTAATCTCAGACATGCCACGTGTCAAAAGAATTAAACACCTACTTGTCAAGTGCTAAGTATTAATGAGCTGCCGAGGTAGGGCATAGGGAATTCCTGCCAGTGCAGTAGGCAATGAGCAATGGCTGCCTGGGCAGCCTCCCCTAGTGCTAAGATGCCTGACCCCCAGGGTGTGGCAGAGTCCAGGGGAATGGCCGAAGGGTGACTCAGAACTGGGTATGCCTTTCAGGAAACTAGGAGTCTACACTGAGGCCTATGACTCCTGTGTGAGAATTCTCTTTGTTTTGTTTTCTGTGTGTGTGTGTGTGTGTGTGTGTGTGTGTGTGCATGCATGTGTGTGCATGCATGTGTGTGCATGCATGTGTGTGCACATGTGTGCATGTGTGCATATGTACATGTGTGTGTCTGCATGAATGTGTGTGCACGTGTGTGTGCATGTGCGCATGCGTGTGTGTGTGTGCACATGTGTATGTATGCGTGTGTGTGCATGCATGTGTGTGCATATGTGTGTGTGCATATGTACATAGGTGTGTGCATGCATGTGTGCATGTGATTTGTGTGTGTGTGTGTGTGTGTGTGTGTGTGTGTGTGTGTACATGGACATGGAAGCTACAAGTCAAACCCCATCCATCTTGATTTTTAAAAAGCTGTCTGACTATCCATTCACTATAGACTGGTAAACCTGTTTTCCCTATCTTGGCTGTCTATCGACACAACAGGAAAGCAAATTAGAATGTGTATTCTTTGCCCAGTGATATAGTCCTAGCAAACTCGGAGGTGGCTAGCTGTCTAGTTTGTGTTTCTTATACCCTTATACCCTTCCTCAGTGTTTTCTACCTTCCTAGCCTAGAGCTTGTAGTTTCCTTGAAACCAAGGATGATGCTTCTGTTCCCTGAAGTGCACCCAGTTTGATGTGTATGTGCCCAGTACACAATGGCTATCCAACAGACACTAGGTCAGTAGGTCAGAGGTCCAGCCTAGGCAGGTAGACTGAGGGTATAAGAACTCAGACTCCTCTAGATCAGGCCACATCCACCCATAGCAGCCTCTTTCTTACAACCCTTGTAGGGGACATAGCAATCCCTACCAAGAGCCTGTCTGAGAATCTGTAACACATAACAGACTCCCCAGAACACCCAGATTCCAGCAAATGGCAGGTGCCATTCCTACTTTCCAAAGGAAGTTACAGACCTTGGGCTGCCTGACTCAGGACATCAGAGAGTTAGCACTACAATGACTATGTGCCCCTCCCTCTTCCTCACTTCCTCCACCCACATCCTCAGAATCTTATCTTCTTTCCCTGAAACATAGGACCCCTCCTACTGCTGCCCTTCGGGAAATCAGGGCCAGTCTGACTGCAGGATGCTGTGGGATACTCCTCACCCATAGGCACAGGCCCTTCCTCTTTCTCTAAGACTAGAAGAAGGAACCCCAACTCTGCCTAACAGGTCTCAACTCCAACCAAAATCCCCACTGTGCTGGCTGCCTATCAGTGGTGTGGGAGCCTGGACTCTCCTCAGAGCCCCCGCCATGTGGCTAGCTGGGTATAACGTACCTGGTGTTAATAACTCTTCTAAAAGGACAGTTCACTTCAGTGTTCTCCTTGAGCCCTAAACCCCAAACCTCAGTTTTCAGAGAGAACCCCAAGATGGTCAGAGTGCAGAGCAGTAGAGAGAGGTATGGGGACCTCACTCAGCTCCAGACTTCTGGAAGGAGACTATTGGAGCCCAGCTGGGGGCTGCCGCCTCCTACTTCAGGGTCTCTCCTCACTCCCCTACCTACCTCTTGTTGTAAGCACCCTATGAGCAGTAAATAGAGCCGGCCTTTCAAACTGTAGGTCGGGATTAGCAGTTCTGCTCAGGAAGTGGATGAAATACAGTTCCCAGTCTCACATGACGGTGGGTGCATATTATTAAATGAAAAATAGGAAGCACATAAGATTTGTATTACCACTTATTAGTTATATAAAATGGGCTGCATTAGGACATTTCTATATGCTTATATATTATATAAAATAGCTTGATCGCATTCATCCCCCACTTCTATGTGTGTGTGGTGGGGAGAAAGCCAGTGAATTGAATTAGGCTTACAGGAGCCTGGGTAAGGGATTATTTATTGGAGCACGGGCAGCATATCAGTGGCTAGACCATGAAGGAAAATGTCTCTCCCTCCCCTAGCAACTATCAACTGTCTATAGATCCTCAGGGAGGGGCGCGCCCATATGCCCCTCCCCTCAGCTAGCATGCTCTGTTTGCCTTGAGTGTGTATAGATATACAGTCTGGGTGGCAAAATAGGATTTTCACAAGAAGTCTATGATTATATCCACAAACGCCTATCACATAACAAAAAATTAAAAAAAATTACTACTAGTTAATAAGATTAATACAGTCAGCCATGTACATAGTTATCAATATTGGGAGAGGTGACACACTACTTAACAGCAGTAGAAACTGAGGCTGAGAGCAAGGGAGAAGGCACAAGAGTACAAATGGCTCCCCAGTATCCAGGGTTCTCCTCACACAAAGCAACAGAAACCTCAGCGCCATTGCAGGCTCCTCCCGCCGCGGGCTCTGGACTAAGCAGAATATAATTACCAACATTACCTGCATCCGACGTTTCCCAGCTACGTGAGGATTGATGAGACATACCACGGAAAATGCTTGGAGCACCCTAAAGACAAGTGCAATGTAAACCCAGAATGCCATTGAACATCCTCATTATTATCATTAAAATGAGCAAAATGGGGGAGAACAGAATCGCGGCGCCTCAAGTCTTAATGGGTGCCGGCAATGTGGATTGTCAGACGCAATTGGTTTCCATGGCGCCTCCGTCTCCGTGGACTGGCGTGACATAAGTAATGGCTTAGGCATCAACTGTTTATTTTGTGATGAAATTCAGCTTTTCCTCCTTGGGGCAGGGTTTTTTTGTGTTTTTGGAAATAAAGCTAGGTTTGATGACAGTCTTCCAAAAATTTATTTTGATATTTCGATCTCCATGGCCAATAATGGTTGGGCCTTACAGGTGTGTGAAGGAAAACATCGACACCACCACTCATCAAAAGTTCCCTCCCAAAATGGGCCTGGGATGAGGTAGTGCGTGAGGCTGCTGTAGCACAGAAGCTTCAGAACCTCTGAGTCTAACCTCTGAGTCTAACTCCGCCTGGAATGAGCTCACAGAAGAGTCTCATTGAGAACACCGCAGAGCTCCCCACCTGCATGCATGCGTGCATGGGTGCGCACCTGTGCACCTATGCACGTGTGAGTCCATATCAATGCGTGCATACGGAAGCAAGAGGTTGACCTCAAGAGTTTTCCATAACCATTCTCTATCTTACAGGGTTTTTTTTTTCTTTTATTAAAATAGAATTTTTTCATACAATGTATTCTGATCACGGTTTCCCCTCCCCCAACTCCTCTCAAGTCCTATCCACATTTGCTCCCATTCAGATCCACAGTTCATTTGTCTCTTATTAGAATTTGAAAAAAAAGGGAGGGGGTGGATCTAAGGAATAAAATAAGATAAAAAACAAAACCTAGCAGAATAGGGCAAAACAAACAGAAGAAAATGATCCAAAGAAAAAGCACAGACACACACACACACACACACACACACAATACATAGATCAGAGACACAAGTGTTCACACACATATATGTGTGTGTGTGTTGTGTGTGTCTGTGATCTATGTATTGTGACACAATACATAGACACAAGTGTACAGTGACACAATACATAGACACAAGTGTACATAGACACAAGTGGCTGGCTAAGTGTGAGCTCCAGGGAGCCAGTCTCCACCTCCCCATGGCTAGGATTACAAATGCTCACCACCACATCAAACTTTGTATGGGACCGCTGTAGATCTGACCTCAGGTTGGCATGCCTGGGCAGAAAGTCCTTCACTGACTGAGCAATCTCCCCAGCCCTGGAGGCTCCTCAAAGCCACCCAGGAATTCCTTCTCTGGGCTGTCATTTGAACTTTGTATAAAAGGAGCTTTCAAGCATGTTTATACTGCACATACAATGATTAAAATGCCTATGTCTATACATCTTTACAATATCAAGGGACTTCCCAGATGCTTGCCCTGGGTGGGTGGGGGGATGGGGAGTCCCAGATCTCCTTTTCTGTTAGTTTGATTTTCCAGACAAATGCCTCGAATTTGTGTTCACTAGCGGAAATCAGTAATCCTTTGCTCAAAATGGAGGCTGGTGGCCCAGTAATTCTATAACCAAGTTCTCTTGATCCTTCGTGCAGAATTCTTTCCATAGTACTGCAAGGTAATTGCAGACAGTTCGCTTTTACTGTGGCTCTTCTACGAACAGAGCTCAGCACTGAAGGTCTCTATGCTTCTTGTTAAAGGTTAAATTGGTCTTTCCCGTTAGTTGTGTCTGATGTGGAGATGATGAAACCAAGGATCTGAACTGATCAGGGATTGATCCTGAATGCCGTATTCCTGCAGGAAGCCGAAGGGATTAAAACCATTCTTTCTTGCAGGTCAGGAGATTGTGTGCATTCATTTCATACTCTGTGACAAGCCTTTGTCACCTATAGAGTTTAAGAATCTTCCCCCAAGGACACTGGACGTTGCTCAGTCGGAAGCAGGCCTGTCTGATATGCACAAACCATAGGTTCCATGCTCACAATGGAATATACTAAGTGTGATTGGCGGGCCACTCTAATCCGGGAACTGGGGAGGGAGAGGCAGAAAGACTTGCAGATCAAGGTCATCCTTGACAATACAGGTGAACTTGGGCTATGTGAGATCAAAGTCTTTAAAAATAACAATTCATTAAAATAACATCTAGGCAGGAAGGATGGCTCAGTAGGTAAATAAGCTTACTGCTATGCCTGATGACCTAGGTTCAATCCTTTTAACCCACATGGAGAGAAAGAACTGTCTCCTAGGAGCTGTCCTCTGACCTCTGCTCAAATGCCTAGGCCTACACGCATGCATGAGCACACACACACACACACACACACACACACACACACACACACACACTATAAAATAAAATGTAACCAACTTCCCCTCCCCCCAATTCTCCCAAAAGACCATTTCATACTCCCTAGAAACTGTGAAATGTTACCTAACAAGGAAAAAAGATGGTGGCAGATACCATGATGATGAAGATCTAAGGTAAGGAGATAGTAATGGCTTTCAAAAGTGAGCCTTTGAGGCCGTGAGATACAGTCTTAGAAGACGATGGAAAGGGATTTGATTCACAGAGATGTCAGCACCTGAATGCTGTCCTCCCCCAACTCAAGGGAAACGTCCTCATCAATACCATCAATACTAGGGTACCAGGTGTGGTCGTTGAGGACTTACTAGATCGTAAGGGCAAAGCCCGTGCATTAATCTTCTTTCTGGGGCACCATTAGCTATCTGAAAATGGATGGATGTAAAGCATAAAGGTTTCCTTAAAATCATAGCTGGGGATGCAAATGACCCATAACGGAGAAATCACATTGGTTTGAGTTGATGGTAAAGGCTCCCATGACATCATAGCATGGAATGTGGTATTGCAGTAGAATCGTGCCAAAAACAGCACAGTGCTAGAGGGGTCAGTCTCTTCACCCAAAGAGACTGGCAGGAACCCATGTGCACTAAGCCCCTCTTCCAGAAGGTCCAGCTCACATCAGCACACAGGACACACCATGCTTCTAGGACACATAACCCTTGGGGAACACACTCAAACCATAGCCCAACAACAGCTCTCAGAAATGTAAGGACTGTATTGGTTTGCTTTCTTCATTTCTGTCACCAAAGAGCTGACAAAGCACCTTGATGAAGGAAGGGGTCAATTTGTCTCCCCGTTCGAGGGCATGGTCTATCATGGTGGGGAAGGCACGGCGGCAGCAGTGTGATGCAGCTGGTCACGTGGCATCCACAGTCAGGAAGCAGAGAAAGATGGATGCTGGGGCTCAGTTCAGCTTTTCCTTTTTATTTAGTCCAAGTCTCCAGCCCAAGGAATGGCACCACCCACATACATGGTAGGGCTTTCCCCTGTTAACCTAATATAGAGACTCTCACAGACACATCAGAGGTTTGTCTTTCAGGTTATTCTGGACCCTGTCAAGCTGACGGTCAACATGAATCATGTGTAAGGTGTGGTGACTTGACTAGGCTCCCATAGAGCCATGAGTCTGAATGCTTAGCTATAGGGAGTGGCACTATTAGGAGGTGTGGCCTTATTGGATGAGGTGTGTCATGGGGTAGGTGGGCTTTGAGATCTCCAATGCTCAGGCTTCATCCAGAGGGGAAGACAGGCTCCTTCTGGCTGTCTTAAGAACTCTCGGCTCCTCTTGCACCATGTGTGCCTGCACAGTGCCATGCTTCCTGCCATGACTGAACCTCTAAAGCTGTGAGTCAGCCCCAATTAAATGTTTTATAAGAATTGTCTTGGTCATGGTGTCTCTTCACAGCAATGAAACACCAGCTAAGACACAAAGACACAGCAAGAAATCCCCTACCTGCATGTGGAAGCAGTACCAAACATTACCAACACTTTGACTTTGCACTTTCTCAGCTACCACAGCTGTGAGCAACATAATTCTGCTGTATCATAGACAAAGTGTCTATAGCATTTTTGTGATTGTCGTCCAACTTGGAATAAGACAGATGAGTAGATGCTGAAAACACTGAGCAGGAAGAGACACAGTTGCTGGCCTTGGACTCTGGTGATCCACCTATGAAGAAGCAGCAGCCCCAAGATCATGAAAGGATCAGGAGACAGGGTCTCTCCTGGAGCCTGTAGAAGTTGTAAGGTCCTACTTGCCATCTCAAATTGGGCCTCGACAAGCTGGTTACCGGCATCCCTCATGGAGACTCTCTGCCTCAGTGGTCCTGGGCCGTGGGAAGTTGACAAGGTCAACCATTGCAACCACCAAGAGCAGTGGCTTCTTGGGGAATCAGCCCCCTCTCCCTCAACTTGTGAGGACAACAGAAAATAACAGCTACTTCAGCTGTCAGAGCTGATGAAGTCTAGTTACAAGAAAGTCAAAGTCTACTCAGATTCAATATGACATTAAACAAAATATTCCTCCAGTTACTCTCTTTTCATTCTTAAGCAATTTTTTTTTATTTCTAGAAAGTAACGAATACATCATCCCCCTCCCACCCCTTTTAACATTTTTGGAAATAGATAGGCTGCTAACTCACTCTGTAGGTTAACCCTAGAGTTCTGATCCTCCCCTCTCTACCTCTTAAGTGTGAGAATTATAGGCATGCAGCACTATGCCTGGCTTAGGTCATTCTGTCCATCAAGCCATTGGCTCTGCATGATCGATAGGCACTCTACCAAGCCCCTCCTCCCCCTACAGCCATTCTTCTTCTTTTTATCTATGTTAAATGTTCTTAGTATCAAGAATGGGATTTTACTTTAGAAGTATTTTTGTCATTATGCCGTTTGTAGTTGCGGTGATAGTAAGATTTTTCTGGCCCCGCGACTCGAACTCAGGCAAGCACCCTAGGCTAGGATTCTAAGTCTAAAACAAGTGCTCCTGGCTAATGCTGTATCAGGACATAACTGGAAAATCCCTGAGGTAAGGCTGCTAGCTAGAATCAAAGCATGCATCTGACCTGAGGCACAGTTAAGGACTTTTGTTTTCCAGGTCAACGGTCAAACTCAGATTGACTCCGTGGTGAGGAACAGCCACTGTGTGATACCATCAGTGACCTGGTGGAATGACTCAGGTCCCAGGCAGGAAACAGCACGCCCTGCAGATTTAGTATTAACTAGCTGCTGGCAGCACCATTTAGGAACTAGGTTGCTCTGCTTCTGGCTCCTCTGGTATCCTTTTGGTTGGGGATTGGCCTTCCCCTCTCTCCCGATCCCTCCTCCCTGCCACTTCCCCCTGAAGCCCTCCATTCCTGACACACCATGTTTCTTTGGCTTATATTCTGTAGTGCTTTTCCCTTTATGCTTTCCCTGCCCCCATCATGGGCCCCTTTCTAGTTACCTGGCCTCTACACCCATCCTCACATAAACATACATATATGAAGATTAGAAACTAGCATCTGCATAGAAGATGATGCCGGGTGTTTTCGTTTCTGAACCCAGGTTACTTGATGTGATCGTTTCCAGTTTCATCCACTTTCCCCATAAATTTCATGATTAGACTTTTCTTTATGCCTTAATAGAATTATGTCGTGTGTATACAACATTTCATTATCTGTTTATTAGTTAATGGACATCTAGACTCATGTTTCTCTATGCTGATCTTTGGCAAACATAATCCAGAACTTACTATGAGGATAAGAATAATACAAAAAGATACTTATTTTTAAAGTGAATTAAGTGAAACTTAAAGCTGCCAGCATACATGTCTTAAAGCCTGACCCGAGTTTCTCTAGACACCGTGAACTGTAACCTAACTTGATGTGTAAATAAGCTCTAACCTACCCTTGCCCCCAAGCAGCTGGACTACAGCCAAGCACAGTAGCTGGGTTTTCATCCACTCCAGGTAGCCAGTTGTACGGACAGAGTTTAAAGAAAGTGAATTCAGTTTTTGCTGAACAACCACTCCTAGTACACACTTCCTCTTTCTGCTCAAGCCCATTTCTTGATCTTGGTAGGAGCAGAGCATTCTAAGCCATCACTGGTCCCTACTGGTGTCCATAATCATAAATACAGTAGGCTCAAATCTGCACAACAACATATTATAATTCCCTCTTAAGACCAGATTGAAGTACAGAGGAGGTAGCTCAGTTGGTAAAGTGTTTACAAGCAATAGGACATCAGCTCATCACCAGTACCTACATTTAAAAAACCATCTGAGCAAGGTGGTAAGGTTGTATTCATATGTAATCCAGGCACTGGAGATGACAATGCTGAGGTTACCTGGGGCTTGCCAGCCATTCTAGTCTAATCAGCCAGCTTCAGGCTGGGAGACCCTGTCTCTAAGAATATGGAACTGAGGACACCTTACACACACACACACACACACACACACACACACACACACACACACACACACACACACACACACTGAGAGAAAGGGAGAGAAAGATAGTGAGCAAGAAAGACAGACAAAATAAAGAATCCTGTATTGTAAATCTTTTCTTCCCATACTTAAGTATTAGGACATAGGACTCATGGTGATCTGCATTTACAACTTCCAACAGGTGGCTGATGCTGCTGGTCCATGACCCAAACCATGAATATTAAGGTCATAGGCAACATCTCTGAAGTAAAGTTCAATTAACCACTCCAGTTACTAACAGTGCTTGAGTACAGGACTAATTGGATTCATAAATAATAACTTTCTTCTATCCTTCATCAAAGGCAATTTTTAAACTTGTAATGCTCTCGATGCCCTATGTGCTGGTTTGATTATACTTGACCCACAAAGAGTAGCACTCTTAGGAGGTGTGGCCTTTTTGGAGAAAGTGTGTCACTATAGGAGTGGACTTTGAGACCCTCCTCCTTGCTACCTGGAAGCTAGTCTTCTCCTGTTTGTCTTCAGATGAAGATGTAGAACTCTCAGCTCCCATTGTATCATGTCTGCCTGGATGCTGCCATGCTCCCGCCTTGATGATAAAGGACTGAACCTGTAAGTCAGCCCCAACTAAATATTGTTCTTTATAAGAGTTGTCGTGGTCATGGTGTCTCTTCACAGCAATAAAACCTTAAGACACCCTATTTAGAGAAAAATCATTCTCCTTGAATAGGGGGAACAGCATCTTATTCTTTACAATCAAATGAATATCATGCACACTTAAATTCACCTACATGCTTGGTGTATGTTACAAAGTGAATCTTACTTTGCAACAAAATAGGGAGATCTGTAGAACTGAGCAGAGAAGGTGAACCCACTCTCAGTGGACTTCCTATAGGAGGCAATTTTACAAGGATTGGGTTATAGAAAAACTCCATGCCCAAGATAGAGCTCAGCCTTGCCCCTCTATAAGCTTCCCTTAGAGTCTAGATTTCTCCCTTCAGTCACCAACACAACCCATTTGTCACCTCTGTCAAGACGATCTTGAACCTGAGAAACATTGACAACCCATCAATTGTCTTTTAAATAGAGAAAACATACAGCTGTCATTTCAGCATGATATTTAATGTTTCAGAATGGCAGGATACAAAAAGTAGACTAATAAATTCTCAGGAAACTACGTTTCTGCTGAGTATATCATGTCTTTCAAAGAATTATAAAGCCAAATAATACATGAAGTCAAATGACTGCGGCTCAGCTGAAATACTTCATAGACTGTTTTATTTCTAAGGTAGGGTGAATTTCCCCACATACACACCCAATTTTATGAGAGTAAGAGAATAGCTTTTCTTTGTACGTGTGTGTGTGTGTGTGTGTGTGTGTGTGTACATGCATGCACGTGAATACATGTTTGCATACATATATGTGAACATGAGGGTACATGTTGAAGTCAGAGGACATCCCCAAATGTTGTTCTTCGAGAGCCATTCTGATTTTTGAAATGGGAATTTCTCAGTGAAACTTGACCTGGATAATTAGACTAGGATAGTTGGCCAGTGACCCCCAGTGCCCTGTCAGTGCTGGGATTGCAAGTAAATGCAGGCAAGCATCACTTTCTAAACATGAATGCTAAGGATCAAACTCAAATGGGATGCAAGGCAAGCATTTCACCAACTGAGCAGTCTCCCCATCTTCAAGAGGGATATCTTTTCTTTAGGAATGAAACCCTGCTGATTCAACTGGACCTGCCTTACACTTGTACATGGCTTCGACTTCTTAGCCATTGACACTTGACAAGCACAGTAGCTACTTAGCACAGCAGCCAGGCCTCCTGATATGGCTGTCAGATTTGGGTAACAGTACTGCCCACCAGCTCCACAGCCACCTTGAAGACCAGTGAAGCAAGGGGAGAAGCTATCCACACAGCCCTCTGCCTGCCAGAACTCCTGACATATGGTAAGTGCAAAGAGGAAGTGGTGTCAAGTTTCTAAATTGTCAGGAGCCCTAAAGTTGGTCAGAAAATGCTAAAGATTATACTCAAAAGATTTCTCCTTGTAAGTCAGACTGGCTCTACAGTGGTATTAAAGTGGGGTGCTCCTCCACAATTTTCTTCCCATGAAAGCTCAAGAGTCAAGATGGAGCTTGCAGAGGAAGGGTCCTGGAAGCATCCGAGCTAACCTGACATTGCATGTTCGCCAAGCATTTATTAACCACCAATTCATGTAAACTATGCTCTCAGGCATGAAGATAGTCGACAGAGACTCAGTACTCCCTACTGAGAGAACAAACTCTAAAAAAGCGGAGTTGCCTTCAGAGAAGAAAAAGGCTTTGTAGCCTTTACCAGCCAGAGGCAGAATTTATCTCCCAAAAAGAGATTTTACACAGCTCTAACAATCTGCCAGACTTCCTCGCAAGAGAGCCTGAAGCCAACACTCAGACCAGAACTTCTTAGTTATTCACGCCTGTTATCCTCTATTTAAACCTAAACCTCAAGTCAAGACCCCAAAGGTGGACTTGGGGAGGTCACGAGATCTCTTTATTTGCTCTCTACTCAATATGACCACATTGAATAACTCTTCCTTCTCTGCTTTCAGTATCACTCATCTCTTTAATGGCTCTGATGAAGCTGGGTGGCCCTGAAAACAGCTTCTTAGGGTGTAGGGCCCAGACTCAGAGTCTAACAACTCTAATGACAGGCACTGCCACACAATAAGGAAGGGGAGCAGGCTGAAAAGTGCAGGGAGTGGAACTGTTTGAAAGGATTAGAAGGATTAGGAGGTGTGGCCTTGTTGGAGGGAGTATGTCACTAGGGGTGAGCTTTGAGGTTTCAAAATCCCATGCTAGGCCCTGTTTTCTCTCTCTCCCTCTGCCAATGAATCAGGATATAGATCTCAGCTACTGCTCCAGTGCTTCATGCATGTCCCCATGCTCCCCAACATGATGATAACAGACTAAATGGTGATAGTTATAAGGTCAAACCAACGCGACACTCCTTGTTGATGACCAAGGAATCTAGGATTCCAAACACCCAGCCAACAGGGCTCATGCTTGATTTTCTTTGTTCTCTTGCTATTAGATGCAGTTTTCGTGCTGAAATATGGAATCCAAGGTAACTGGAATCTGTATTCCCAGGCCACTGTACATCCTATTTGATAACAAGTAATTCAAATCTCTTTATCACCCTAATTTGTAAAGTGTTATACAAACATTTTAACCCCACCACTACCACATGGTAAAACGTTTGTTTATACAAAGATCCTGCATCATTCTCATTTTAAAGTGGAGACACCTTTGTCCTTCATTTCTCTCTGCACAATGTTTTTTAAAAACTAGGCCCATCTCAAAAGACCATTTGAAAAGAATTCAATCAATAGCATACCCTCTTGATCACAAATAGTTTTGCATTGTTGAGACACTTCAATTAGTCTCTTTCTTTGGAACCTTGAACCTATTTCTAACAGAATATAGATATAGATATAGATATTTATAGATATACAGATATAGGAATAATATATATCTATATTTAAAGCCAGCAACAAGGAGTTTATACCTCATCAAACTACTCTTACACTTTGGGGCTCTGACTCTGTCTCTGATCTTTAGACTCAGATTCAAGGTGTCAGGTGATTTAGTTGAACCCACCCAGAAAATTTCCCCATCTGGGGATTTTAATTACTTTTGTCAATCCTTTCTTCAGTGTGGAGATTGGATAAGAATGGTCCTCCATAGTTTAGCACATTTAATGCTTCATCACCAGGGGAGTGAAACTATTTGAAAGGATTAGAAGGATTAGGAGGTGTGGCCTTATTGGAGGGAGTATGACACTAGAGATGGGCTTTAACTTTCAAACTCCCATGATAGGCCCAGTTTTCTCTCTCTCCCTCTGCCAATGAATCAGGATTTAGCTCTCAGCTATTGGTCCAGTGCCTGCATGCATGTCCCCATGCTCCCCAACATGATAACAGACTAAACCTCCAAAGCTGTAATTGAAGCTGTCCAATTAAATCCTTTCTTTCATAAGAGTTGCTTTGTTCATGGTGTCTCTTCACTGCAGGAAACCCCTTATCTAGTTAGAGTTTCACTGAACAACTGGGGCAGTGTTTGATTTGAGGCATCATACAAAGAAGTAGTGGTATCTGATCTGAGCTCTTTCTTTCTTTCTTTCTTTCTTTCTTTCTCTCCTTTTTTTAAATTAAGGCAAAACCACCTCTTCCTAGCCAAAAGAATAGACTATAATCTCTAACATTGGCTCTGGGTAGAGACCCTACATTCTAATTTACCCAAAATATTACATACTATTACCTCTACATCTTAAGAGTTACTCAGTTAAGCCTGTCAATCACCTGGCCAGGAGTCCTCTCTTCCAGAATAGCTGAGATCGCCTGAGAGGGGAAGACAATCCCCTCAATGTGATAATGCCCTTATCCTTCCTAGAATCCAGACCTTGGTGCAGCCTCTTGGAGGGTTTTCACTGAGTAGCCCTACAGAGCCTGCCCCCTTTTCTTAGTTATTCAACAAAGTGTAGCTTTCCCTTTTTCTTCTTCCTATCCCCCATTCCCAATATACACATACTGGCCAAGCTTTCCTCATGCTCTGGGCTTACACTTTACTCTTCTTTGAAGCTAGTCTCTCCCACTACAATTTCTTTCACCATGAGCCTGCTTTCAGAACTCCATTGAAAAATTCATAGTTTCCTTCCTTTTCTTCCTCTTCTTCCTCCTTCTGGCAGCCACCAAGATTTACAGCTTGTCTGTCTTGTTGTATTTCCCTCAAGTTTTTAAAAATAAAACTCACCCTCAAGCTTTCTTCTAAGTCTGTTTGTTTCTTTTGTCAGTGAGACTAAGAACACAAAATAGAGACCATGAATTCCCCAATAACATAATAAGTATGAAAGATCCCTAACTACAGGATGTCCCCTGTATAATCTGGGACACCTGTCCAACATTGTGTGTGGGAGACCACTGGAGGCTGCAGTAGGCCAAGAAGGCCTCATTGTTCATGGATGACCTCAAGCCTCACTTCTTCCCTATAGCTGGTGACAGCCTATCCTATCTGGGGATGCATTCCAAGGGACAGCCATTATTACCAGGGCTATCTGAGTCAGAGCCTGCATCCTATCGCCCTTAACAAGCCAAGCTCTGATTCCTATCCTCAAGAGGGTGGTTAAACACCTAAGTTAGAGTAAAGAGAAGAGAAGAAGAGACGACTCAGTATGGCTACATTGGGAAGAGGAACAAGGAGGCTGAGTGAACCTCCAGCCATCTTCAGGGCATTAACAATAAGTTTAGGTGGAAATAGAAAACAGAGGTATCACTAAGCAGTCCTGGCCACAGTGTACTCCCACCCATCACTGAGCCATCTCGACCTGGCTCCGGTCTCTCCTGCAAGGTGGCCTGACAAGTTGTCCGAACTGTAAGAAACGTCTTCCTTCCAGAGAAATTCCTCTTCTGGCTGGCACTAGACTTAGGCTTTTATTCTTCCCCCACATGAGACTCCTGGGGAAATTCCAATTTCCTGAGGACTAATGCTTCAAATAGTCTTAAAGCCAAAGGAAGGGGCACAAGTGGCTCATTAGAATCCCTATGTCCCTGCCAGAAATTCCTTTACATTCTGGAAACACAACCAGCCCTGAGATTTATCCAATTGGGATGCGGCAAATGCTGTTGCCATGGGCAATGCTGCGGAGGGCCGTGCCATTTTTAAATCCTATCAGTGGCTTCCAGGGACCAGGTCCCCGCCCTTCACTGTGGCAGCGTCTGCAGGTGAACGGTCCAGCTGAGCTTTGGAAACATTAAATCCGAGATCTGGGGCAGAAACATTCTTTCAAACATCACGAAACCTGGCTTTCCACAGGACCAGATGCTGATGCAGGTCACACTGGTGCAGGCAGTACCTGCTCTCTCCTCTTCCGAGGCCCTTAATCTCCTGGCTTAGCCTTGAGTGAGGTGGCTGGGGATGGGATGGGGTGGCATTTTTAACTTAAACATGGAATAAAAGCACATAAATCTGGTATTTTCAAAATGTTACTGCCTCCCTTCTCCCTGAGGCGCTCCTTGGAAAAACGTGCTCAAAGTGTGCAGATGTAACATTCAGAATCCAGCCTTCCCTGCTCAGGTCACAGTACCTGCCTGTAAGAGTCTAGGTAATCAACTTTCTGGTGTCAGGATGCCTTACTTGGGAAGTGAGTTTACATCAAAGGGAATCCCTGTGGTCACAGATCTGGTTTCCACCCATTTGCCTGCCTCCTACCTAGGAAGCCTGGCTGTAGATTTGCTCTGTGAAACCTCCCCCACACTTAGAGGCTTATATAAAAAGGCCCTGCTCTTGCCTTGTGGGCTCTGATTCCCTTCCTCAGACATCTGCCTTTCTGTCTGGGATGCTGCAACCTGAACTCTCCTTGCAGCTGCCTTCATGCCGTTCCCTCTGTCCATGGCATCAACAACTCTTCCAATCAACTCCATATTCCCCAGTAATTATTCTCAGTGCCTTCTTGGGGCTCTAACCCATCTGAAACCCAGCATAAGGCCCTCCAAAAACAAAAAGACAAACAAACAGACCTCTGCATTCACAGTTTGCTAAGCATTTAACAAGGACTAAGAGCTAAGTAACCATAGTTACTTTTACGCTATGGTTATTTCCAACGGGGCATATGGTTAAAGTGACTACTGTGAATTAACACAAAACAGTCACTGGCTCAAAAGGGGAGAACACCGTCCATGCCCTCCATGGTACTCTGGCTTTCCCCTAAAATTCTGCTCATTTATTTATTTTGTACGTATGTGTGGCATAGTGTGTGTGACGGGGTGGGGATGGTGGAGTTGGAAGACAACTTCCAGGAGCCCGTTCTCTCTTTCTCCCATGTGGTTCGCAGGAATTGAACTGAGACCAGCAGACTTGGCAGCAAGTACCTTTACCCACTGAGCTACCTTACCCACTCTGGCCTCTTATAGGACTCAGAGGATCCATTTAAAAGGGGCACTTTTGATCAGATTGAGCAGAATGTGTTTGGAGAAGAATAAACTCCACAGGTAGCAAGTCCAGAATAAAAGAGATCTTTAATTTTCTCCTTGCTGTAACAAACCCTGGCAAGAAGAGGATTTCTTCTGCCTCACAGCTCGAGGGTGCTGTCATGTTAGGAAGGCATGTGTAGCAGCAGAGGCATCTGGTCACACTGAATCCAGTCAGGAAGCAGAGAGAATTGTCCCTGCTCGACTTGCTTTCTCTTTTTGTTGGGAACCTCAGCCCATGGAATATTACCAGCTCAGTTGACTCAGTGAAGAAGCTTCTTACAGACATCTCCAGACCTTTGTCTCTCAGGAGATTCTAAATCTTGTTAACCTGGCAATTGAGACTAACCATCCCATTTCCCAAAGTCCACTTCAATGGAACACACACACACACACACACACACACACACACACACACACCACAAACACACAATGAGGACATGGCCCTCCAAGGTATGGTTGAGGAGATTTATTATAAATATGGGGAAGATGACAGGCAGAGGCATCTAGAAGGGTCCAGACTGAACTAGGCCAGGGGAGGAGAGAAGGAGGAGGGAAAACAAATGAGGAAGAGAGATAGGAGGAGAAAGGGGAGCTAAGAGAGAAGCCAAGAGGCCAAGAGCAAGCTAGGAGGCCAAGATACTGTGTGTTCAAAATGGTTGAGGTTGTATAGGAATCAGAGGCTAAGGAAGCCAGTCCCTTGGATTGGAAATTTAGGGAGGGGACAGGGTGTGCCAGCCAGGATGACTCTGTAACAGGTACTGAGGGATGCTGGGAGAACCTGGAAGACAACTCCACTTTGACATGTTAAATACGCAGCTCTGTCATTTGTTCTAATGTGGGACCTCAAACAGTTGAGGGGTGTTCATTTATTTATATAGTCAACAAATATCTGTTGAACACTGAACGTCTGCTTTGCCCTGGACACTGTTGGAATGATGGCATGAGCCTGAGAGAAAATGAAGGATAGAGGCTAAAGAGACGGCCCAGTTGGTAAAGTGCCTGCCACACAAGTACACAGACCGGAGTTTGAATAGATGGGCATGGAATTCTGTGATCCCAGTGCCTGGTGGGATGGAGACAGACAAATCCCTGGGCTTGCCCATTAATTAGTCTAGGTAATTGCTAAGTTCTAGGTTCATCGAAACAGTCTATTAAAAATAAGGTGGCAGTAATAATGAAGGATACCTAAGGTCAACTTCTAGCTTCTACATACATGCATACACACACACATACACACACACACATACATACATACACACACACACATACACACACACACACACACACACACACACGTGCACTGGAAAAACAAGGTTAAGAATAACTCCTGCCATTAAGGAATAGAAAAACAAGACACCATCAAATGACGGTACAAGTAAATGTAAAATTACAACTATTAGTTTTATGTCAAGGACCTTTTCATGAGGGTGAGCTAAGCTTCCCTGAGACCTTGGAGAAAGAGAAAGATATGAACTTGGAGAGGGGCGGGGGAGCTGTAGGGGTGAACAAATGTGGAGTCTGACTGAAGAGCAATTAGACAGAAAAACGACATGCGGAGGCCAGGGTATGAGTTGGACCACGTCTACTGAAAGACTTGAAATGGGGATAAGGTGCGCAGAACTAAAGGACATGAAAGACTCAGTGTACCCCCTCCGGATTCACAAATTGGACCCTGTGTATTTACACAGTAAATGTATTGGAAGTGATGCCTGATGATCTTGTGGGAACAGGAGTTGGGAGAGTGTGTACACCCAGAGGAGAGGACACAGGAGGACACAGCAGAGACAGCTGTGTGCAATTTAAGGGGAAAGGGATTAGTGAGATGGCTCAGTATAAATATAAAGGCACCTGCCACCGAGACTGATGACCTGAGTTCAGTTTCTGAATCTCATGTGGTTGAGAGAAAGAACTGACTCCTGGAAGTTGTCCTTTGACCTCCCAGTGCAAACGATGGTACAGGAACCAATACACATGCACACCCACACAGACATCCATGCACAGTAAATCAGTTAACTTAATTTTTAAAATAATAAAAAAATTAAAAAAAAAACCAGGAGAAAGCCAGGAGTGAGACACACTTTAATTCCAGCACTCGGGAGGTAGAGGCAGGGGGATCTCTGAGTTTGAGATTGGCTTGGTCTACAGAGTGAATTCCAGGACATGCAGAACCACGTAGTGAACTCTTACCTCCAAAAATAAAAGAAGATGGTAAATAAATGAGGAAATACTAAATAAAATAGTGGTCTTGGGAGACACCACCACCCTTGATGGTGTCTACATACTAGACTGCAGCCCACAGAACTGTGAGAAAGCAAGTGTGGGATGTGGAAGAAACCCTAGGATGGTCCTTACAGCCGCCGACTAAGCCCAATCCAAGGGAAGAAAGGAACCCAGTGAACCCAAACCGCAGTCAACCCTATGTCGAGGATGCCAGTCTGCATTGACATCAGAGTGATAGGATGGAGCCAATGCCCCGTTTCAAAAGGTTGGATTAGAGAGGAGGTGCCAAAGGAGGGGTCAGTTGTTAAAGTATGAAGGAAAGCCAATGTCCGAAAGAAAGAGGATGAAGACTCAGGCCGGAGACGTTACTCGGCAAAGGAACTTGCTAGCACTTGAAAGTCTCAGGGTCCGTTCTTCAGCAACATCAAATACAAACAAAGAACAGAGGGTAGATTCGGACTGTTGGCATTTTCCAAGAGTGGCAGAAAGAATACTATGGTATTACAGGTTACTTGGAGGTGCTTACAAAGAAAGGTAGCACCAGAAACTAAACAACATCCATTACATGACTGACAGAGAGAGACAGACAGACAGACAGACAGAACGGAAGCCATGATGACCAAACTCCTCTCTAAAACTCAGTGAGCTTGCAAGGAGTTGAGGTTAGAGAGTCAGTTAGCCGGGGCTGTAACAGAAGGGAAACACAGGTGAGATTTGGCTAGTTGGTAGCGTGCTTGCCTTGCAGGCATAATAAAGCCCTGGGTTCCATTCCCAGCACTGCACAAACTGGATGATGGTGCCCACCTGTAAGCCCAGCTCTTGGGCAGTGGAAGCAGAAAGACCAGAAGCTTGGTTGTCCTTGGCTAAAAAAATAAGTTTCAGGCTAGCTGGAACTACATGAAACCCTGTCTATGCAAATAAAAAAAGGCACTGGAAAGACGGTTCAGCCGTTAGAAGCACTGGCTGATCTTCCAGAGGACTCAAATTCGTCCTTGAAGGAATGGTACCTCACAATCATCTCTAACTCCAGATCTAGGAGCTCCAACTCCTGCCTCTGGCCTCCAGGGGCACTGCACACACGGGCTACACATATAGGCAGGCAGGTAAAATACAAATACATATAACTCTTTGTTTTTTTTTAAGACAGAATCTTACTATGTAGCTCTCGCTGTCCTGGACCTCACTCTGTAGACCAGGCTGGCCTTAAACTCACACAGACTCGCCTGCCTCTGCCACCTCAGTACTGTGAAATACTTTTTAATAATAATAATAATAATAATAATAATAATAATAATAATAATAATAATAATAATAGAAAAGGCAGAGAGAGCTGACAGTGGCAGATCAAGGGTCATTGTCCAGGGAGCAGGACAAGACCCCTGAACTTCTAATTAATGTGCTTCTCATGTGTTGTCTCTTCATAAACGAATTCTACTCCCCACCACTTGGGCACTAGTAAGCAGATGCTTTGCTTAACCAAGGCACCTACACCCTGATTATACCCCGACAGCCCCCAAGAATCGTGCAACAAAGCCAGATGAGCAGGCATGCTAATGAATGGGGTCTAAGACTCCAATATTCCCTTCCTCAAATGCTGTGCATGTCCCCGACAGAGAAATGAAATCTCCGAGACAGGCTGATTATACAAATAAAGCAGTATTATTGTATTTGTCTACCAGGCTGATCGCAGGAAATTTGCAATTTATGATGGATTTCACAAATAGAAAAAATAAACAGGCGATATCACTTATTATAGCCGCATCTACATCAATAAAGGAAAGGAGAGAAGAGTGGCAGTAATCTGAATATTGGAGGTAAAACTTCCTCCTGATATATTCAAGCGTTTGAATCAAAATATTATCTTATGCTAAGAGGTCACTAATTTAATTTTGATGATATTTTCCCAAGAGACTGAGTTGATAGATCATTGAACGCTGCAGAAAATGACTTTGCTTGGGAAATTAAACTAGTCAAGAAAACAACTATTAAAACATTCTTACGGTGAGCTGGGGATGTGGCTCTGCTGGTACAAAACCTTGCTGAGGATGCAGGAAGCCCTGGGTTCCACTCCTAGCCCTGCATAAATTGGGGTGGTAGGGCACACCTCATAAACTGAGATCATCTTCAGCTACTTAGTGGGTTCAAGGTCAGCCTGGGCTACATGAGTCTCTGACCCAAATAGAGGCTAAGTAGAGCCCAGAGAGATGGTTCAGTGGTTAAGAACATGGCTGCTCTTGCAGAGGACCCAAATTTAGTTTCTAGCTCCCGCATACATTGATTTATAAGCCTGTAACTTCAGTTCCAGGGCATCTGATGTCCTCTTCTGGCCTCCGTAGGCACGGGTACACACAGGTACACATACATACACATTAAGTAGAGAAATATTTTAACAGGTATACTATAGACTGGCTTTCTCCAGTAGGCCTCCTTTGCATTTCCTCATTCAGACCACCCATGCTGAAGTGCCCTGCCTAGCGTTATCCTTGTCAGTGTTCTGTTCTCTCACGAGTACCTGGCCGAAGTCAGATAGTCTCTCATTGTCCTTAGTGGCTGGCCACATTTGATTCAGGGGTTTCTTGTGCTCTCTTTCATTGTTTTTATGAAATTCTGAAGCACAGTTTACAGCTCAGCTTCTGTGTTCTAATGTGCCCTGGGGATCACACGCAAGCTGCTACCTTGAAAGTTTTCAGGAGCCACGAAAATTACCTGTCTGCATTTTTAAAGAAAAGATGTGGTTTGTTTTTATTTTATGTATATGAGTGTCTACCCACATAGAAGTACCCCTTATGAATGGCCCATGTATGGCCACACATGCCCATCACACACAGATGAGAAGAAGAAGGGAGAGAGGGAGGGAGAGAGGGAGGGAGGGAGGGAAAGAGAAAGGGAGAGGGAGAGACAGGAGGAAGCAGACAAGGCAAAGGTTTTCAGGAATAGGCACTTTTGCATCATTAGGGTCTATCCTGCAAATTGCTTGTGGCCTGGTGGGCATCTCCACACGGTTTTCTCTCTCGAGGCCCCTCATTTGTTCTCATTATTTACCAGCTCAGCACCTCAATCCAGTGGAGGGGTAACCACAAACATATTCACAAAAGAAAATTAATAATTGCTACAAAGGCTTCCTCATCTTGCTTGGGCTTATGAATTTTGGCTGCATTATACAGAAGTGAGAAATTTTTTTAACAACGAGGAGGGAACCTTTAATTGATTTTTTATTGCTTCAAGTGCTCCGAAGACACATTGTATTTTGTCGTCATTTACATTTCATATTAAATTCAAAATATCTTCGAAATGAGCAAATATTTATTTTCGTTTGATCCATCTGTTAAGTGAAATACTAAAAAGACAGCTAAATCACTATATTAAATTCAGTGGTTTATAAACAATTTATATGTTCATTTGTTCTGGGTTAAAAATGCCCCAAAGCACAAGTTTATGAAACCCACAAAGCAAATTGCATCGTTTTAATCTGACGGATGTAAGCCATGGCTTACTCCTCTTCACTCCATTAATTTACTCCCTAACTTGAGTTAATTAGTGAGGTTCCTATTTTCAAAAGTTCTTTGAAATGCACTGTGGAGGGGTGACAGCATTTGCTCATACTGCTTTGAAAACCTACCACAGAGAAGATGGGCTAAACACAAATGACAAATTTCTTAGGGTCTTATCACACACTGAGTACCTGATTGTCAGTCAGCAATGTCTATGCTGGGAGCCAGTGGGTGATTAATATATGGTTTTTATAAAGAATCCGGAGAAGTCTAAACGGGAAGGAGAGAAGGGTAGAGAGGAACTCGTTTGAAGCAATTACTACGATGAGAAATTATCTCTAAGGGGCTGAGCATATACACCAAGTAGAGATTGACTGACGTTCATCTGAACCGGAACTGAGAGGTGAACTTCCATCCCCTCAGAGAAACAGGGGGAAATATCAAAAACCAGAGATTGGTCAGACAGTAAATTAAGGACTATGGAGATAGCTTACTTGCTACCCTTTCAGAAGACCCAAGGTCAGTACCCAGAACCCACAGTGCAGGACTCACAACTGCCTGTAACACCAGTGCCAGGAGATCCAAAGCCTTCTTCTGGTCTCCTTGGGTACCTTTGTGCACACGCGTGCGTTCACACACACGTAAACATACATTTAAAAATAATGAAACTAAAATTCTTTAAAGTAGAAACTATGGCTGACAGCTTAAGACGTGTCTAAGGGGATTTAGAAGAGAAAAGAAGCCTCTCACCAAATGTTCAAGCAAACACGATTTCTGTCCCTCCTGTGATAGTCGATTAACAGACAGGGGATGACAGATTGTATTGGCTTCAGTGCCCTTGCTATGTCCCAAGTCACGTTATTTCACAGGACTCCCCACTCTGGCTCCCAGACCACCAGCCTGCCGACATCACTTAGCTTGTTCCTTCCTGCCTTAGCCCATTTCCCCTCTATCCGAACTACGGAAGTCTGCGCCAGACCCTCAGACCCTCACTTCCTACCCAGGTGATGGGGTTTTGTTGATGTTGTCATTTGCTTTTAAACAAGGTGTTATAGATGCTAGCCTAACCACAGGTAGCTGTGACCTTTTGATTCTCCAGCCTTCGCGCGCACAGAGTGCTGGGATAGCAGCTATACACATTCACTTCCCGTTTTAGGCTGTGACAGAGTAGGAACCCAGGCCTTAATGCGTGCTAAGGACGCTATCTACTGAGTCACCACCCCAGCCCATATCTTAAGCCCCAAATTCCCCCTCTATAAAACGGAAACATATATTGCCCAGCACAGCCGTGGCAGAGGAGGAGGGTAGAGGAAAAGGCATCAGGATTAGCATGAAAGCCCCAGGGCTACACGCAAGAAGCCGGGGCAGACAGAGCATACAGCCGTAGGATAAGGTGAGCGCCCACACAAATGTACAATCCAAAGAACCCAGGGCCATAGGGCTTCTAATCTTTCTCTCCCATTCTCTGGTCCACTTCCTTGACTGGGAATGACTTCTTCCATAGCAAACTGTCTAAATCTCTACCAGTGTCTAAATGTCCTTGATCCAATTACCCATTCCAGGATACAAGAACTTAGAAATCCCAGCTGTCACCCTGGGACCCCTTCCATGTCAGTAATACAGCGCTCGATGCTAGATGGTCAGCCAAGTTGTGCAAGCTGTTCTCTTATCATTTTCTACAGTCTTGGATTAAAATCAAGTCAGCAGCTGACCCACCCTCAGCCAAAGGAAGGGCTGACTTAAGACTCAAGTGCCTTCCAGTCTCACCCCTGCTTGAACCCCAGTCCTGGGAACTGCTTATACAAGTTTCCGACACCCAAACAACCCCTGGATTGATTTTTCTCAGGAAATGACACTGAAGAGGAGAAGAATGTGCCTAATCTCAACTCTCCTTTGACCAAACTCCCACTCATATACCTATGATGTCACCTTTTCCTTGTTTTTGCTGAAAAATATTTTCAGCAGCCTTTGGTGACACACGCTATAGATGTCTGGGTTATAGCCCTGGCTCCCAGGGGTCAACAACAAAACCCTTCTGGTTTGGTTTTGTTTGGTTTGACTTTTAAGATTTTTTTACTCTTTTTTCTTTTTTTTTTTTTTCGGAGCTGGGGACCGAACCCAGGGCCTTGTGGTTGCTAGGCAAGCGCTCTACCACTGAGCTAAATCCCCAACCCCTAAGATTTTTTAAAAAAAAATTATTCATATGTGTGTATATTGAGGTGACTGTGTGCAAATATCAGGGGTAGGTGTTTAAGTTGACTAGTATAGACCATCATGGCCTCCAGGGTTGGAGTAGTTACAAGCTGCTAGACAATGGCACTGGAACTCTAACCAGGGTCTGCAGGAAGAGCGGTAAGTTTTCTTGCCTGTAGAGCCATCTCCCCAGCCTTTAACTCAGAATTTTTTTGTTTTGCTGTTTTTGGTAGCCTCAAATTTTCTATAGAGCCAATGATGACCTTAAACTTCCGATCCTCCTGCTTCTACCTCTCAAATGCTCAGATTATGAGTGTGGGACATCACACCAAGTTTACGTAATGCTGGTGAAGGCCCTTGGGGCTTCCAGCATGCTAGGCAAGTGCTCTCCCACCCCAAGCCCATGCCCAGCTTCCAAAGATTCTCTTCTGAAGGTTAGGGGATCTTCTATATTACTGGCTCCCTAGAAGGTCCTCAATTGCAAATACTTGCCTCACCACAAAGTTTCGGGAGCAGACAGAGCGCTCGCTCTCTCTCTCTCTCTCTCTCTCTCTCTCTCTCTCTCTCTCTTTGCACCAGAAGCAGGAGCATTGAGAAATGTCGAGGTCAAGTCATCAGATAAACAGGAATCTCTGCTATACTTGACTGTACCAAGAAGGCACAGACCCATGGCCCAGCAGAAATCTAAGCAGGGAGCTCTCACATACATTTCAGTGTGAGCAGATCAAAGCCCAAGTTTTTTGAAGACTTGGCAGATCACAGTTGCTAGAAATAGCAGTCTAAGGAGCAAGTATCCCTGAGAAGCCAGCTTCTTCCAAGGAGGAGAAAAAAAAAATTTCGGACAAAATTTCCCTGCCTGATCAAGGTTCTCAGGCCTAAGGATCCAGTAAGATGGCAAGCAGTCTCTCTCTTTATCTCTCAAGGACTTGTCCCAGTCCAAAGGAACTCTCACCTGACCTGGGTGATTTCATTTGTCCCTCTTATCACCCAGCGTTTTTATCTAAGATACTTTTTTTATAGCCTGAAGTCACAGAAATGATGTACCAGACCTTTCAATGTCACAGACCACGGATTTTCTAAACACAAAGAAGAGACAATTTCCCACACACCCAGAGGAGCGTCAAGACCCTTATTTAACTACGGCTCTTTAGCCTCGGTGAACTCAGGGTTTCACCTCTCAGGCCAAAGGTCCCAGAATTCCCCGCGACCCAGACTCACTCAGGAATATGATGGTCTGTCTTCTCGCTGTCCGGCTCTCCTCACTCTCTGACTTCCGCAGTTGCAGCTGTGGTCCGGTCCCTGCCAGAGTACCCCGCTTGCTCTTCATTAGCACTTTCATCATGTTCCAACACATGAAAGCCACAGACACCAGGACCACCAGGTAAACAGCGAAGGCCCCAAAGATGCTCGACTGGAAGACCTCCCAACGGCTGGAGAGGTTCGTGCAGATGGACATATTGGAGTCTCCAGGATGATCGTGGTGGCGGGTGCGAGAGAGGTTACAGTTGAGTCCTTTGTGAGTGGGGACGTTTGCCAGAGGGTACTCAATACCCATGGCAAAGAGCAAGGGCAGTGCCACCAGAGCGGAGGTGACCCATACAAAGCCAATCAGCAGTTTCACCTGGCAAGGTCCAGACACATCCTTATATCTGAAGGGATGACAAATGGCAATGTAGCGCTCAAAGCTGAGGGTCAGCACATGCAGCAATGTGGCGTAGCTACACGTCTCAAAGAGGAACGTGTGGAGCTTACAGGACAGAGCATAGCTGGGTGTGGTCAGGGGGTTCCAGATGATGCTGTAGAACTCCATGGGCATGCCAATCAAAAAGACCAAGATATCTGAACAAGCCAAACTGATCATGTGATCTGTCACCTCCTTCTGCAAATAGCCCTTTTTCTGCAATACCTGCGTAACCCGGATGGTGACGCTATTGCCCAAGATGCCTACCACGAAGACGATCAGGTACACCAAGGTGAGGGTGATTTTGATCCAAGTGGCCACCTCGAACTCAGGGACATGGCTGTGATCGATGACTCGGGAGCAGATGTTGCTGGAGCCACTGGATGAAGCCATGAGGAAGAGCGACCCTGACCACCAGGTCCCCAAATGTCTCCACTTTCTTTTCTTCCGCCTCCCAAAGAAGCCTCACGACTCACCAGCGTGGGTGCAACAATTTCTGTCTCTGTGGTTGGCTGGCCAAGGGTGACTTAGTTTTTCGGCTCTCTCATCGAAACTTCCTGGAATAATTCACCCTAGAATCCCTGGCGACGCGAGTAGGTGGCGGTGGGGTTTGGAGATAGTCAGTCTGGGATGAGGAGGAACCAGTCAGGAGAAGGCACTGACCTCTCTTTTCAACTCTGCTTAAGAGCTGCAGTACTCCGTCTGGCGGCAGTTCCTTCTCTCCCTTCCAGGTCCCTGGCACTGACCTCCCCGGCCTCCTTCCAGGAGGGAAGCGAAGAGGTCTCACACGGGTCAATCATTAACCACAGCTCACTCAGCTTAGCAGCCTGCTGTAGAACCAGCCCAGCCAGCCGCAGGGTCTGACTCAACCCAGATTGTGGCAGACAAGGGAATAGCACCTCCCGCCTTGCTCTTGCAGCAGCCTCTGGCCAGTCTTTGAGGTTCCTTGAGGCAGGCAAACTCAGTAGGTGTGTCAACCTGGGAAGGCGGAGGGCTCTCCTGCTCTTGAAGAGGGACACTCTACAAGTTCCTGGGTATCTGAGATATCCTGCCTTGCACGACTGGTTTGGCTGTGGCTTGCCTTGGAGAACTCTGCAAGCGCTCTCCCACTAGTGCCCAAGTTATAGGATACCCAGGTATTTGCAATGAATTACTACTACCTGGAAGTCATCCCCAACCAGGCTAATAAAATCCACTTTAAAGCCCGGCTTGGCTCCAAGCCTCCTAACGTCTTGCACAGTGCACGGACCCCAAACTGCCTGTGGTTGTTTCACTAAGTTATTCTTTCCCCCGAGGCAGAACTCACCAGCAATTAGGAATGCAGATGGGTGTGAAAGGGGCAACTGTGTTCCAGATATCTGGTTAGGGAAGCACATCCTTCAGGGGAAGCTGTTTCCACAAGCTGGAGGACCACAGCAGGAGACCGTGGGCTCTCAAAGCAGTTCACCGCTTAAACGGGTGGAGGGATTCTAATAGGCAGTTTCAGCCTTTCAGCATAGAAATTCCATTTAACTCTAAAATCGAAAATGAGGGTGGAAGCCAGAAAGTGAGCAGATGTGCGCACTGAGGGACACCCAACAGTCAAAATATGTCCAGACATTGCTAAGTGGGGACTTGGAGGAGGTCACCATAAACCATTCACTGCTGTTTTGAAGAACTAGACTGTTTATAGTCCCTGCCCATCCCTTCCTTGTCTGGGTCACCATACCTGGGTTATGACCCAGACAAAAAAATTCACTTCGTTGGATTGGTTGTCTTTTTTTTTTTTTTTTTTTGAGAAACGGTTTCATGTAGCCCAGGCTGGTCTCCAACACCATATAGACCAGTATAACCTTGAACTCTTGATCCTTCTGCGCCCCCCTTTCAAGTGCTGGGATTGCAGGCATGTGCCACCACCCTCTGTTTGTGAGGTCTCAAGACCTAGGGCTTCACGAATGCTAAACAAACCCGCTACCAACTGAGCCACATCCCCCATCCTGTGCGAAATCTTAAGGCAAAGTCAAATACTTAAAAACAGGAAGCTGAGGAGGACAATTCCCAGAGCCGGGGAGGGAAAGGAAGTTCGCCAAAGCCTGCTGGTTTGCAGTTGTGTAGGACAAATGTATCTAGATCTTCAACCTAACTCGGGACTTGAGTTAATAGCACTTTGAGGCTCAATTGGAAGTGTACTAAGAGAGCACGGGTGTAACACACACAACAGTCGCTCTGGGGGAGACAAGGAAACAAGGAACTTGTTTGTAGTCACCTTTTCACTGCGGTTTAGCTTGCTTCCTGTTGCTATGGTAACGTACTCGGGAGCAAAAGCAACCTGAGGTAAAAGGGGTTTATTTGGTTTATTTGGTTTATACTCCCTAGGTCAGTCACTGAGGGAAGTCAGGGTAGGAACTGAAACAGAACAAACGGAGGCTCACTATTAGCCAGTTTACCCACGCTCCTGGTCTGCGAGCTTCTTTCTATACAGCCCAAGACTACCGCCAACACTGGGTGGGATGACCGCACTGTAGAAGAATGAAAACAGACCCATAGTTATCACCCTGCCCCCAAATCAACTCCAAGTGGATCAGAGATCTCAACCCTGAATTTCTAAGGGAAAACAGACATCGGTGCAGGAAATACAATCCATTTGCCCAGGAATTAAGGCCAACAGTTCACAAGTGGGACCTTATTAAATTTAAAAACTCCTATACAGCAAAGAAAACCATCCATCAAGTGAAGAGGAAGCCCCTGGAGTTGGGGGAAAATCCTTTGGAACTTATCATCCAAAACACACAGAGGAACCCTCCCCCCCAAAAAAAAACAACCAAAGAATCAAGAAAATGACTGAATTAAAAAGTGGTGTATGACAATATCAGCTAGCCAGACCACCCAGAGATCCCAGGGACTAAACCACCAACCCAAGAGTACACATAAGGGACCCATGGCTCAGCTACATTTGTAGCAGAGGACGGCTTTATCTGGCATCAATGGGAGGGGAGGCCCTTGGTCCTGTGGAGGCCTGATGCCCAGCATAGGGGATGCTAGAGCAGTGAGGTGGGAATGGAGGTGGAGTATCCTCATAGAGGCAAAAGGGAGGGGGAATGGGATGGGAGTTTTCAGAGGGGAAACTGGGGAGACAACATTTGAAGTATAAGTAATAAAATAACTAATAAAAAAGATAAAGAAAAAACCTGGTGTATGTAGGTGAACAGAGTTCTCAAAAAAATGGGCTAAAAAATATGTCTGTAAGTGTTCAACATCCTTAGCAATTAGGGAAATGTAATTTTGAAACTATTTTGAAATTTCAACTTACCGCAGTCAGCATGCCAAAGGTCAAGGAAACAACAGCAAACAAATGCTAGAAAGAGTGCAGGGAGAGGGGGACCTCCTTCACGACTGGAGGGATGGAGACCTGGTGCAGCCACTGTGGAAGTCGGTGAGGAGAATTCTCAAGAGGCTGAAAGTGAATCTGACAGACAGTCCAGCCGTAGCACTCCTCAGCACATTCAAAGGACCTTACTTGCTCAGACGTGTTCAATGCCACTCTATTGACAAGAGCTGGGACAGAAGCAACCTGTGTGTCTGTCCTTCAACTGATACAAGGACATGAAAACGTAGCACATGTGTACAGTGAACTAGTACAATTCTGCTGTGAAGGAAACAGAAACTGAAAATTGCAGGTAAACGGATGGCAGTAGAATATATTTACTGAGCGAGGTGGTCCAGAAAGACAAGCGTCCCATGCTCTCTTGTTTGTGGACCCTAGCTCCAAGTCTCTGTATTTGAATATATGACCCTTTTACTGCAGAAGCAAGTGAGGGAAGTAGAAATGGACCGTAAGAGAGCAGCAAAAGGAACTCTAGAGAGGATAAGATACTGGGCCATAGGCTATCTAGAGCAAATAGGATGACACAAGAGGGAGAAAGCAGAAACCAGAGGTGAGAGGAGTAACTGGGGAAGAGAGAGGGGGAGTAATAAGGAGAAGAGGAAGAAAGGGGAAAAATTAGCACTAAAAGTGTTTAAAAAGCCAAATATACATACATACATACATACATACATACATACATACATACTACACATACAAACACACATACATACCAAACACACAAACATCCATATATATGTACATACACACACATATATATATGCCATGCACACTAATAGAATTGTGTGTGCCTATGCACATGCATGTGTGCATGTGTGTGTGATGTGTATGTATGCAGGTATGTGTGCACACATGTATACGTGGAGGGCAGAAGTCATCATCAGAAATTGTTCTTCAGGTTCTGTCCACCTTGTTTATTGTTGGTTGTTTTATTATTTTGAGACAGGGTCTCATTTTGTAGACATACAGATTTTTTTTTAAAGATTCAAACGTGTGTGTGTGTGTGTGTGTGTGTGTGTGTGTGTGTGTGTGTGTGTGTGTGTGTACCTGGGAAGCCAGAACAAGCCATCCAATAGCCTGGACCCAGAGTTACAGGTGATTATGAGTCACTAGATGTAGGTACTAAGAACCATATTCCAGGCCTGTGCAAGAACCGCAGTCACGTTTAACTGCGGAGCCTTCTGTCCAGACTCATGATACATTGGTTTTTTTTGTCTTGTTTTGTATATTATCTTTACAATTGTGCAAAGTAGATGTTATTGTCTTCACTTTACAGATGAGAAACTTGAGGAGTAGAGGGTAAGTAACTACCAGACACTCCCAAGGGAAGATTCAATGCCAAGTATACCCGGTACGTAAGCACTGTCCTCCCTGGGACAGCGTCTCCCTAAATCCTCTGGAGCAGTGGCACTCAGGAAAAGACTGACCTGTGTTCCATCACCCAGTGCTTCCCCTGTCCCCAGCTGCTGCATCCCAGCCGTCCTTGGCTTAATGTGGTAACCTCGTTTGTTCTGCTCAGACAAGATTCAATTACTATCCAATTGTCATCAGAATGTTCTCTGCCAAGCCGAGGAGACAAATTATAAATGCATAGCCAAACTGAAGATCAAACTAACGGAAATTCTTCCCTAATAGTAATAATGGAAAAATATATATTTTGAACAAATGTCTAGAAGAAATAAATGTACATTTCGCCTTTGCTTTTCCTAGGGTCAATTTAAAAAAAATTTAAAAAACTACTTAATGACTTGCTGAGGACAAACTTGTGTGACTCTTGGTCAGGGTTTGTACAATCTACACATTTTTCTAGCATATTTGATAAAGGGCAAAGTGGGGTCAAAATGAGAGAAATGAAGACCTTCGGGGCTGAGGAGATGGCTTGGTTCACTGGTCAAGTGTTTGCCTCACGAGTTTGAAGACTTGAATTTGGATTCCCAGAATCCACTACAAAGCCAGGTGTGGTGATGCATGTCTGTAATCCCAGCACCAGAGAGGCGGAGACAGAAGGACCCCTGAGGTTCAGTGGCACCTAGCTGAGGCTACATGAAAAGCTCCAGGTTCACTGAGGAGTGTGGCTTTTGTTCTCAGTACCAACAATGGGTTCTCCACAGCCACCTGTTCATTCTCCCTCCAGAGATGTGCTGCCTTATTTTGGCCCCATGGGCACCTGTACTCATGTACACACACACACACACACACACACACACACACACACACACACACACACACACACACGCACACCGCTAACACATAAATAGAAGGTACTTCAGTCTCTCCCATACCCCAACATGTGTGTCTAACCTGCAGCCCAGGAGAGCTGTGAACTTGGCCCAACACATTCATAAATGATAATGTCACATTGTAGCGTCAAGAGGTTGGATACTCCTGTGCTTTGTTAAGAAGTACAGAGTTCTAGGGCCTTGGTGACCTTATGTTAAAACATTCCAGGTAAAAGAGAAACTCTCTTTCCTGCTTTACACAATCTCTTCAGCCCACTTGGGAACCAACCCTATTAACTCCACCCTTAGAGTTTTGAAAGGATATCGTATTTTCAGGTATAATGCCAATTATACTCAAATCTTCTCATGGATCCACTGGATCTTGCTAGGTAAACATTTACAAATCAGTTCAGGACTGTCTTCCATCGGTGTGCTGAGTCCTCTGAGGATGCAGTTGCAGATGCACTTGGAGATCAGACTCCTAGGTTTTGGATCTGATCTGACCACTGTCTCTTGGTGCTTTGGTTTTCTCCTTTGTGACCAGAGGACAAGAGCAGTACTCAACCCCTGTTCTTATAGAGAGGATTAAATAACTTAATATTAAAAGTACGTAACGGAGTGCTTTAAAGCACATGCTGCTCTTGAAGATCTGAGTTCAGTTTCCAGAACCCACGTCAAGCAAGTCATAGCCAGTTATAATCCAACTCTGGGGTACACAACATCCTCTCCTGGCCTCTGCTGACACTTAAATGCACACACACACACACACACACACACACACACAAACTTACAAAAAGTAAATATACAAATCAATAATAATAATAATAAAACAAATGTAACACATGAATTTAAGTACCTGCCACATAGTCTACACACACACATTAGGATCTGTTTGTTTAAAGAAAGCATTTTATTTATTCTTTGACAGATTCAAGCATGTATATAATATATATAATCATACCTACCGACAAGTCCCCAATCCTACTCATCCATCCCCTCCAACTCATCCCCCTTCCACCTTCCTGTCCTCTCATTTTTAATAACTCGCTAAGTCCAGTTAGTGCTATACATATGCAGATGCATGGCGGGGGCAACCACTGGAGAATGGGCAATCTAATCTACCAGAGGCCACACAGACACACAGACACAGACACAGACACACGCACACACACACACACACACACACACACACACACACACACACAATCTTCTCCCACCCCAGCAACCATCAACTGCTACTAGTCCCTCAGTTAGAGGTGGTTAGGGGTGGGTCCTCATTAACCTTTCTCCCATATGACTGACTTGATCCTGGACAGGTCTTGTGCAAGAAACATAACTTAAAAGCAGCGGTGAGTTTGCAACTGCACGGCCATGTCATGAACGCAAGGTAGCACTCGATAACACCCCTCCCCATTTGCTGGCTCTAGCTTTCTTTCCATTCTGTCTTCCTAGGTGTTTTCTGCACCTTGGGAGCATTGATGTAGAGTTTCCATTTAGGATTGATCACTTGACAATCCCTTATTCTCAGCAAGCTGACCATCTTCTTTAAAAGTGTGTGTGTGTGTGTGTGTGTGTGTGTGTGTGTGTGTGTGTGTGTGTGTGTGTGTGAATGCAAGTGCCCATTGAGTCAAGAAGAGGGCATTAGATCCCCTGGACCTGGAGTTACAATTAGTCATGAAGCTCTAACTTGGGTGCTGGGGACTCAGGTCTTTTGCAAGAGCAGTGCATATGCTTAACTATTGAGCCACCATTAACCATGCAGCACTGTAGGATTCTATGCTAGGAAAATAGCAATTCCCCTAAAGGGCTTATTTGACAGTCAAGTCAAGCATGTAAATCGATGGACAACATAAAACCAAAATTGCTAATGTAGAAAATAAACCCATTTATAATAGCACTGGAAAGCTTGAGCTAGGGCTGAAAGGATGGCTCAGTTAACACAGTGCTCGCCTTGGAAGCATAAAAACCTGGGTTCAATCCCTAGCAACCACAGTAAAGTCAAGAGTGGGGCTGGAGAGATCAGTCAGAAGCTCTTATAGAGGACTGCTCTCCTAAAGTTCAGTTTTCAGCACCCATGTGAAGCATTCCACACCCCCCTGTCCTCCAGCTCCATGGAACCCAGTGCCCTCTTCTGGCTTCAGAGCACAGACCCAGTGGTGGCATCCATTTGTAATCCCAGCACCGAGGAGGCAGAGGCAAGCAGATCCCCGGGGCTCACTGGCCAAACAGCCTAGCCTTCGTGAAGAGTTCCAGTACAGAGAGAGCTTGCTGTCTCCAAATAAACACGATGGATGGTGCCTAAGAAATAACTCTGGCAGTTGACCTCAGTCCTTCACACACACACACACACACACACACACACACACACACACACACACACACACACACACACGAACACATTCACAAGAAAGAATGAAATGCAAATAAATTTAACCAAGAATGTGAAATGCTTGCACACTGGAAAATATTAAACATTGGTGAAGGAATTGAAGTGGATAGTTTAGTCCCCATCATGGTTTGGAAGAATTAACATTGTAAAATACATTTCTACCCACAGTTGCATACAGACTCAGCATAACCTCCATTGAAATTCTAGTGGTGTATATTCATAGAAATAGAAAAAAAACCTAGAATTCATATTGAAACTACTGAAAATCTTCAATAACCAAAAATTAATCTTGACAAAGAAAAGCTGGATGCACCACAACTCAAGTTAAAATAAGTGAAAAATTGTGGTAATATGAACTGCTTTCTCTTTTCTTTCTTTCTTTCTCTCTCTCTCTCTTTCTTTCTTTCCTTCCGTCTGTCTGTTTGTCTGTCTTCCTTCCTTTCTTTTCTCTCTTTCTTTATTATTTGGGGCATACTAGAATATAAACTAAATACACACACACACACACACACACAGAGTGAGTAAGAGAGAGAGACAGAGGCAGACAGACAGACGCAGATCAATTGAGCAAAACAGAGACTGAAGCTAAGTAACTTTTGACAAGGCAACTCTGTAAGCACAGGATACAAAGGACAGTCTTTGCAGTGAGTGGTACTAGGAAAACTGGATATCCTCATGCAAAAGCATGGCACTGGGGCCTTGGCCTTCAACACTGTGCACAGAATCCAAACATATATCTGGAGAGCTGGAGAAACAGCCTGGCTAGCTCCAGGGAACCTGAGTGTACTGCTTACGCACTGTAATTCCAGCTCCAGCAACTCCAACATACTCTTCTAATATTGGAGATCACCTGCATACATGTAGCATACACACATACATAAGCACACACACACAATGCACATGCACACACACAAATTTTAAAAAATACAATAAAACTTTAGAAAATACAAGCCCCACCCCCTACATAATTGTAAGAAAATGTAAGTCTCCCAGAAGTTACCCAAAGGAAAACACATAGAATTATAAAAAATGAAGAGGATGTGCTGCTTGGTTCTCATGTGGGACCCCTAACAACTGGAGCAGAGGCTGTCTCTTACTGCAACTTGCTATGCAAAGGCGGGTTGATATCCATGGGAAGCCTTCCCTTATCTGGGGAGGGAAGGGGGAGAGGTTGGGAGGGGAAGAGAGTGGGAAAGCTATGATCCGGATGTAAAGTAAATATTGTACCAAGATGGACTCAATGGCTGCTGCTGCTTCTGTGCGCCTGGATACCAAGGCAGGCATTGTGACTTGGAGCTGGGTGAATGGGTTTCTGCTCCCTGGATGAATGAGGCTCTATGCTTCAATGAGACATGAAGATATACATGTGTCTGTCCTCAAGAGTATTCTGGGGTTGCATTGGAAATTGATAAATGTGGATCCCAGTCGTGTCTACATGATGCCACATGCCAGGATGTTCTTGGGGTTCACTTCTGTGATTGTGCACCTGGATTTCTTGGAGACCAACTTTCTTGGGAACTCAACTTTGATGAATGTTCCAGTCAGTCAAGTCTCCGTGGAAGTCAACTACTTCTGTGTCTGCATGGTTAGTAGATTCACAGGGACATACTGTGAGACTTTGATGCCTTTCTGTTGGTCAAAGTCTTGTCACAATGATGTCTTCACTCACACTGAAGATGCTGTTGACAGCTATATTTGTCAAGGCTGACCTGGATACACAGGTGCCCTATGTGAGATGGACATAAATGAATGCAGTAGCAACCCCTGCTGTTTCAGAGGACCAACGGGGACACATTGCAGGCCTGACTTCCTTCTTCAGCTCCCTTGGAACCTCAGGCTATGTTTTTATACATTCATAGGATTACCAGGCTATACTTTGGGCTTTTACAGGGTTCTGGGATTCAAACTTGGGTCCTCAGACTTGCACAACTACCTTTTTTACCCACAAAGCCATCTGCCCAGCCATCTTCCTCTACTTTTAAAACCATTATCACCTCTTGGGAAAATATTAGCAGTTTGACAAGTATGAGATTCCTCCTCATGACTTCCTTCTGACCATAAATTCCTTTTTTTGCAAACAGAGAACGCAACAAGGAATCAAGGAAACAAACACAGAAAGGAAAATCCAAAACTCAAGTAACAACTTGTCCTCATCTTTTTCTCCTACATGTGATCAGAGCCAATTATGTCCTCATCTCTAACCCTTTATGCTAATGGGAGAGGGACTCTGTAGTGATGCCTACAGCTGTGTACAGAAACAGTCAGGGGGTTCAAGTCTGTGACTGGGAACACTGTATTCCGTCTGCACCAAGGAAGCCTTGACAGATGAAATCAGTATTAGCTATTATTTGTCATTGTGGTTTCAATGAAAAATGGCCCCCATTCCATGGGCTCACGTGTTTGAACACATGATCACTAGTTGGTGGCACTGTTTGGAAAGATTGTGGAGTCTTTAGGAGGTGGAGCCTCACTAGAGGAAGTTGATCACTAGAGTTTAGTCTTGAAATTTTATGACCTTGTCTCGTTTTTCTGTTAACTCTGCTTCCTGACCAGAGATATAATGTGACCATCTGGCCATCTGCTCCTACCACCATGCCTTATCTGCCATGATGGACCTTGTCCCCTTAAACTGTGAGACACGGTAAACCAGTTCTTGTTTAAATTTGTTTGTCAGCTATTTTGTTTTAACAACGAGAAAAGGAGCTAATGCACCTATTGTGGCTTTGGTCTCTTCTTTGAGCAGTTGGGTAATAAGCCTAGATTCCATTGAGATGTTCTCACGACAAACTTGATGGTCAGAGTTGTCACAAGTGTATCCCATCATGAGACAGCTTATTATCACCTGATCAAGGGCACTAGAACATGTGAGCTTGAGCCAGCTTGGAGACAGGAGAGAAGCATGTCTGGGCTGGTCAGGTTTGCCATCATTACAGCATAGAGCAGGCAAGGTGGTTGGGTTTATTTCAATGTACTAAGGACATGAAATCAAAAACGTGATAACTTAGAAAGTGCAGGAATAAAAGTAATTCCAAAATATGATTGCTGTCACTGTTACTCTTGTGGGCTTGCTGGAAATAACATGCCACATGTAAAAAAGACTCAGGGAAAATCAGAAACTACATGAACTGTTTCTACAGGGAAGAAAATAAATTTTTAAGGAGACATTCAAGATCATTACAATTCAGATGGCTTAGTTAGTCTTAATTGTCAATTTTACACACACACACACACACACACACACACACACACACACACACACACACTGTAGAGTTGTGAGAAAGGAAAGACTCTATTGAGGAATGGCCTAGATCAGACTGACCAGTAGGTATGTCTGTGGGAGATTGTCTTTAAAAAGTACAAGCCCCCAAATATAAACTGATGTGAGAGGGCTGAGTCCACTGTGGGCGACACCATCCCTACATGAGAGAACATGACTGATATAAGAAAGCTAGCTGACTGTGAGCTTGAGCAAACAAGTAGCAGTATCCTTTATGGTTTCTGCTTCAGATTCTTACCTTGAATTCCTGCCCTGATAAGTTGTGACATGGATATACCTTTTTATCTTATAACCCTTTCATCTTATAACATGAAATAAATCCTTTCCTCCCCTGTGTTGGTTTTGGTCACAGTGTTTTACCTTAGCAACAGAGAAGGAACTAGAATAGTTTGTGATTGCTTGATACATAGAAAATGCTAAACTTCCTGCCTTCCTATTTCATTTTGTTTGGAGGAATTTTGTTTTACTTTTTTGATAGAGTTTTAATATGTAGCCTGGGCTGGCTTAGGATTATGAAGTACAGGTTGTCCTCAAGATCACAGTCTTCCTACCTCAGTCTCTGAAATGCTGGGATTATAAGAATGCTCCTGGTTTGCTTCCTTTACACATTGTGAGATTCCTTAACTATTACCAACTGTGAGCTTCCCAGGGGCCCACATACTGGAAAGACCTCATAGCTATCTATATCTGCCTACAGCACCTGATATCCAGACAGATAAAGGAGCCTTGAAGTAAGAACCTTCAATCCTCCCCAGATGATGCTAAGAAAACCAAAATGACCTGTTCTTGCTGAGCCCTGTATGAATTTGGGATTCACAAGCAAAATAAATGTGTTCATATTTTGAGGAAACAAATATTGGGGTACATTTTATATAGCCCTAATAACTGCTCTCAACTCTGTACTTCAACAAGAGGGGTTTCTTACTTGAAGCCCAGCTTTCTTGTATGTTGCATCCAGAAGGAATGGTGTCCTTCCTATGGCATGAAATGCCCTGTGTTCTCCATGTAGTCACTTTCCACTCATTCAACAAACACATGTGAAGCACTTAAGTGTAGGACTGTTACAAAGACATCTCCCCGGTCCCCTGGAATTTCCCCATCTAGAGCAGCTGTTCTTAACCTGTATGTCACAACCCCTTTTGGGGGGATGAACAACCCTTTACATGTGTCACCTAAGACCATCCTGTATATCAGATACTTAATTACTATTCATAACAGTAGAAAAATTAGTTATGACATAGCAATGAAAATGATTTTATGGGTAGGCATCATCACAACATGAGGAACTTATTAAAGGTTTGCAGGTTTAGGAAGGTTGAGAACCACTCACTGGTCTAGAGAGACATGGAAATCACGGAACTGTCATAGAGGGATAGAGTCCAATCCTACACACTTTTCAATCCTTTTTCAAATGCTACCTGGTCCATAACATCTTTTCAGCATATACCAATTAATTCTTCTTCCAATAACAAAATATTGAGTACCATGTAAAAGGCATCCACATCTCTTCCAACTGCATGTTTAGTGACTACATCTCCCTCTCTCTCCTTTTCCCTCTCATCCTCCCTCTTTCTCTCCCCCCCCCTTTCTTCTTTTAAACCAGTGTCTTAGCATTGTAGTTCTGGCTGGCTTGAAACTTGCTATGTAGACCAAGCTGGCCTTGAACTCACAGAGATCCTCCTGCCTCTTTCTCACAAGATATGGATTTAAAGCTGCACATCACCAAAATCAGACCTGCACTGGTTTCTTAGGATTGATCACAGTAGTAGGAGTCCATAGGAATTTACAAGGACTGCCCTTGGTTTTTCTGCCTCACCCCTTTTGCACTTGCCAATCTGTTTTCTGTTTTCCAGATATTTTATTAATATATGCAATTATGGATAATATTTTATGACATTTTCATATATATATATTGTTCATATTCTGCTTATGTTTAGTCAGTCACAGTGGTGAGACTTCTTTATGGGTGTAGCTTCTGACTTTACTAGAAAACATAGTCTCATAGCAAACTCAATTAATTATCCAATATCAAACAATCCTTAAACATACATACAATTAACATTATACAGGCTGAGTAGATTATATGTAGGAATATATATGTATATACATAGACATACATGCATGTAACAACAATTAATGAAAAATGAGACCATATAAACTTGGAAGAGAGCAAGAAGGAGTGTAGGAGGGTTTGGGAAAGAGGAAGAGAAGGGAGAAATTATGTAATTATAATCTCAGGAAAAAAGAAATTTTAAATGAAAATTGTCCAAATGTAGTATAAGCAATAAAGACAGAGATCAGAAAATAAGATAAAAATGTCTAGTTGTATATTTCCAAATAGTTAAAAGAGAGGCTTTTAAGTGTTCTTGCCACAAAAAATAGTGTTAAGTATTCTGTACTAAACTGCATACTGATTGGCTCAGCCCAATAATCCACAACGTAAATACATGTTGAAACATCCTGAGGTACTCTGCATAATATTACTTGTCAGAAAGAAAGTAAAACTTTGAAAAATTGATCTTCTGGGAATGCAGCTCTTTTAGGAAATACTTGGCTGTGTTAGGGGAAGGATGATAAGGACTCCCTCAGCTGTGGAGAATGTTCCTGGCTGGGAGTCACTTGGCTCCATTCTGGACAGTTTGCTGGCTGCTGGAGTCTCCACATCCGCATGACTCTGGCAAGCCTGCCAAGGTGGTTTGTAGATAAGCTTAAGCAATGCTAGGAGTTTCTGGTCCCAGGGACTGCAGAGCAATCATTGCTGCATTTAGACTTCGAGGACCAGAGTAAGAGCTGAGGGAAATGCAGTGCTATCCTGCCTGCTTACCTACCATGAAGGAAGAGGGGCTTTGTATTCCTGAAAGATAATAAGTCCCATCTTGTAAGTTGAATTTGCCCCTACCAGAAGAGGGTTGACAGCTCTCCCTGTTAGCTTTAACTGTTGACTTGACATAGTCTAGAGTCATCTGCGAATGGAGTTTCAATCAAGGAACTGCCTAGATCAGACTAGCCTGTGAGCATACCTATGGGGGATTGTCTTGATTGTTAATTGATGTAGGTGAGTCTAGCCCACTGTGGGGAAGACCATTTCCTCAGCAGGTGTCCTGGGCTGTACAAAAGAAGCAGGGTGTGATGAATTAATGAGAGAGCCAGCAAGCAGTGTCCCTCCACAGTGTCTGCTTCATGTTCCTGCTTGAGTTTCTGCCTTGTGTTCCCTCAATGGTGGAATGACCTGTAAGATAAAACGAATCCTTTCCTCTCATAAATTGCTTTCGGTCAAAGTGTTTTATCATAGCAACAGAAAGGAAACTACAGTAACCTTCTATCCCCATCCCATATCAAAATAACCTCATTTAGACTTTGCACATAGCAAAGTTTACATTGAAATTATCAAAATGGATCCTTAATGCAATATGACTGGGATTCTTGCAACAAAAAGACAAGAGACAATGACTAGAGGAAAAGCTAAGTGAGACAAACAAGCATAGGGAAAGCAAAAGGTGTGGGTGGCCAGCTGGACCTAGCCCATAGGCCATTTATATTATATAACTTGCCAGCCCCTTAAGCAAGACTCTCCCCTTAAGTAACGAAGTGTCTATGGGGTGGCAACCTCCTATTCTCCTGTGGAGTTTTCTGAGGGCATCCTAGTCAGGGACTGGCAGAGCATGATGATGTGAAGTCATAAAACTTCCCATGCCCTGTCTCTACCATTAACCAGACAGATGAGGAGATCATATCAGTTGACTTAGAATATTTTATGACTCTGTGTTTCTCTGGCTAAACCTGTTCTGTGACATTGAAAAGGTAAGATAACAGAATCAGAAATGTGATCGTTCAACCAAGTTATCAGCTCGAGTGGATTGAGAAGTGCCTGGGATGTTGTAGTTCTGAATGAACCAGTGACGGTGTTTCCAGATATTATTGAGTGAGGTAGGCTATGATCTGCCTAGAATGTGGGCAACATCATTCCATGGACTGAGAACAAAAGAGAAGGAGAAACACAACGGCACAAGGATGTTCTCCCTGCATGTGCATGTGCAAGTGTGTGTGTGTGTGTGTGTGTGTGTGTGTGTGTGTGTGCATGTGTGTGCATGTGTGTCTTCCTTTCTCTTTCTACCTTCTTTCTGGACGCCATGTTGTGAGCTGTTCCTTCTGCCACACACACACCTTCCTTTCAAGGATGGACTGAGATCTCTGAATCTGTGAGCCAAAATGAAACATTTCTCGTCTATTTTACTCAGGTATTTTTTTTATCACAGTAAGAGAAGAAGAGAAAGAAAGAAAGAAAGAGAGAAAGAAAGAAAGAAAGAAGAAAGGAAGAAAGAAAAGAAACAACAAAAAAAACAAAGAAAACCTAACACAGAAGGGACCCTCCAAGTCCTATCAGAATTAGTCCAAGTCCCCCCACCTCCCCTTCCTTTCTCCTTATTCTGTTCAAATTCTGATCTTTTTCTTTTAAATGATGAGAGCATTATATAATTTTCTGTTATGCAAGGAATTCCTTGACAAAAGTCAACTGTCAGGAAAAGAAGTGAATTTTTTTTTTGGCTCACAGTTCAGAGAGGACACAATCTATCATGGCAGAGAAGACATCATAGCAGGAACACAAGGCTAGCCTGGCAGTCAGGCAGCAGAGTGGCCACATTCCATCCACGAACAAGAAACAGAGGGAAAACAGGAAGTAGCACCAGGCAATAAAACCTCAAACCCTGCCTCCTGCTGATTCACTTTCCCCAGCAAATCTCCACCTTCAAAAGTCCCATGACCTTCCCAAGCAGCACCACCAGGCGGGGAACAAGGATTCAAACACACAAGCTGGTGCTGGACACAGCATAGCCAAACCACAGCAGGTGCTGCGTCAAAACATGAAAGAAGATTGCTGGGATTGTTCTGTGCTGTTTCATCCAAGCTGAAGCACCCGTTCTAAGACGGAAGTCACGCATTTTACCAGACCCTGTAAATTCTAAGACGCCTAAGGTCTCTCCATATGGTTATAAAGGCATTGGAAGGGCAGAGGGAGCTCCTCTATTATCCAAACAGCTTACATATACTGCAGGGAGCTCTCGAGATACAGTGTTTCGTGATTCATCAATCATGCTAGGGTGGGCTTTTTGGTGAGTCATCCATGCTCCTGTAAGTAACCCCAATAAACTCACTGGTTCACTAACCTACAACCGGGGAATCATTCCTTCAGACTGTCAACGGGTGCCCTAACTGAGGTAAACATGCGTTTGTTCTCATCCCCCAGCTACAGCATAAGCATTTGCTCAGGGGCATCTGCTGCAGAAACAGAGGGAAAGCTGACAGAGGAAGTCTCTAGGTCACCATTGACGCTATGTGTTCCTTGACTTTATTTATCTGTTGGCCATAATTGTTAATAAGGAAGCTCCCAAGCATTCATTTGCTTACTTTGCTCCTAACTGTAGGAATAAATTGCTCCAAATTTGTTGTGGCAGGATTCTGCAGGGTGCCACTGGGCATATTTGCCATTCTTGGCAGACTCCCATGAAACTCTGTGACAATCTGTCTTGTCAGCAGACCCTGTCTTGCCCTGCTTTGCAAGGTGGCCTGCCCATTCACCCATCCCTAGATGAAAGAGGATGACGCTGACAACTTCAGTGTGAAAAGTCACATTTGGAGCCACAGGCTCTGGGATGAGGCTGAGGGACAGTGTAGAGACAGCAGGATTTTGACATCAATGGTCATTGACGGGAACTCATGACTAATTATCTTTAATATTTTCAATCACTCTGATGACTAATGTCATTATCCTGTGCTGGTTAGGTTTTTGTCAAGTTGAAGCAAGCTAGAGTAGCTGGAAAGAAAGACCCTCAATTGAGAAAATGCCTCCATTGGATTCGCCTGTAGATATTTGTATTTTATTGATTAATTATTGATATGCTCACACTACTCCTGATCATATGATCCTACGCCCAGCAGGCCATGGTGAACAATTGAGTTAGCATCTTTCTTCCTCAGCCTCTTTTCAGTTCCTGCCTCGAGGTTTCTTCTATGACTTCCTTTCATGATAGACTATAAAGTGTAAGATGATATAAACTATTTCCACCTTAAGTTACTTTTGGTTGTGGCATTTCTTTCAAAACTAAAAAGCAAGCTAGGGCAAATTCTATGCAGACGTGGCAGCTCTGAGATGCTTCAGGGTTTGTGGAGAGCCGCCTTGTTGAACCAGGATCTGATTCAGAGCTGGAGCATGGGGGGCTGGAGAGATGGCTCGGTTAGTCAAGTGTTTACCTTGCAAGCATGGGTATCTCAGTGCAGTCCCCAGATCTCAGGTTTAAAAGCCAGGCATGATGGCATATACTTAACGTCCCAAAACAGGAGAATCACTGCTGCTCACTGGCATTAGCCAGCCAGCCTCGGTTACCTGCTGAGCTCCAGGACAACGTGAGACCCTAGCTTTAAAAAAGAGAAACTGGAGCTAGAGGATGTTTCAGAGAAGGTGTGACCAGTTCACACCACTATTCTGAGTGGCTCACAATGGTCTATAACTCCAGTTTCAGGGGCAGCTGTTTCCTCTGGCCTCTATAGGCACCCCATGTACACTGTACATATGCATGCACAGACACACAGGTATACATAATTTAAAATAATGACACAAATAAGTCTTTAAAAATATAAAAATAAAACAACATAGACACACATGCAAAGGTAAATGGTTTCTGAAGGATAAAACCTAAGATTGTCCTTTGGCCTCCACATGTACCCCATAAGTATATGAACCTTCATGCACATGGATATGTGCACATGCATACACACACACACATATACACACACATACATGCACATAACCTGCATGTACACACACACATATACACATGCAGAACAGATACACATGTGTGCCTGCGCGCGCGCAAGCGCGCGCGCGCGCACACACACACACACACACACACGCACACACACACACACGCACACACACACATGCTGGCCCATGGAAAAATCTCCAATGTTCTTCCAATTTAATTCTACAAGAGGATCTTCCAAGAAAACATGAGAGTAGAGAGAGACTTGGCAGCCATGAGCCAAGCGTAAATTGGCAGACAACACAAACCATGAGCGATCTCAGGAAGATCTAAAGAGAAATACAAAAGCCTAAAACCTCAAAGAGGTATCAGTTAGGGAAGGAGGATGTAGAGACCCCAAAGGAACCAGACAAGAGATTAGAGAAATCCCCATATGAACTAGACGAGAGATTAGAGAAATCAGATAAGGGAAGAAACAGTGACAGGAAGACACTGGAGCTCCTGCCAGGCTAGCTAACTCAGTGAGTTCCTGATTCAGTGAGAGATCCTTCCTCAAAGAGTAAGCTAGAGATTGATTGCCTCCACACATACATGCACTCCTGTGCACCCATGTGCGTGTGTGTGTGTGTGTGTGTGTGTGTGTGTGTGCTTGCATGCACACACACACACACACACACACACACACACACACACACACACACACACACACACACACACACACACACAGTTGGGATGAGGAGAATTATAATTTTCCCTATCTTGTTGTCTTAAACAGGGAAGAAGAGAGATAATAAATGGCTCTTCTACTGTCCATCCAGGAACTGCAGCCCACTGCTTATTTCATAGTTTTGCATATAAAGACGGCACCACAGTGCAGCCAAGTGGGTAAAGCCATAGGATGTGGCTGGAGAGATGGAGAAGTAGGCACTGAGGAAGGTACAGCACTGGAGTCCACCTGATGGTGGTTGAGTCCTACCTTTCTTTACTTTAAAAGGATCTGAACTTTTTAGCCTTTTATGTTCTCCCAACAGAATGTTTCAACAGCTTGTAAGCATCCTAGAGGATACACTTTCCCGTCAGAAAGTATAACAACCATTTCCAAGGTCTCACATATTCTGAGGTGTCCCAGAGCCCCAAACCAAGTCCATGTTTTTTATGTGTACTTTTTTTAAATTGGCGACAAAATCAATCATCGCCGAGATGATTTCATCTGGCAAAGCAGACCTTCTCAACAAAAGTAATTAGTGTTAAATCTTCAGTATTTCAGAGACAAGTGGTGCTAATGAGGCATGGGTGTTACAGTGAGGTCGAAGGTAACATTCCAATTGCAGGGTTTTGCCAAGGATGGAAATAGGGCATCTGAATGATGTTGCAAATTAGGAGTTGGGAGAATAAAACCTTGGTAACTGAATTGCACGTAATCTAGAAAGAAAGGGATCTTTATCTTCTCTCTCAATTTTCTCCCTTCATGGGTATAGACTGAAAGACAATGGCAACTTTTAGTTTTTTTAAGCTATCCAAAATATTAATTTTAAAAATATCATTTAAAAAAAGATAGATAAGCTGGGAGACGTGGGCATTCAGGGCTTATCCAAGGAAGGTGTTTTGTTTTGTTTTGGTGTATTTTCTATACCCAATATATTCATGGAATATCATTGTTCTCTATTAGTTAATAAGTCTGAGCAAAACATACACAGCACAAGAATACACTTGTCTTTCCATGTAGCTGTCTATTCCTCACTCAGTCTATACAGGGCTGAAGCTTGTTAAGACCCTGGAAGGAAACAAACTTATGAGTCTCAGGAATTCAAAAAAACTCAAACATCTCATGATTTTGGTAAAGCTCACCAGTCTCAGGAAGCACCTGAAACTTAACAGGACTCACAGGCACCTTCTCAAGGTTATATAAACAGTGATGGCTGATGAGAAAAGGACTTTTACAGACAATGCAAGCTGCCTGCAAGTGAGACCCCATTATGCAGCCACTACATGAAAAAATAAGTCTCCTTTGAAAATAAGCAGCTACCGTATCAAGTTGCCTCACAGCCCCCAAGGAACGCAACTTTCAAGCGTTGCCATCTTTACTTTGGTGGGTTTTTCAGTGATGCAGCTGCTTTCCAGTTACATGTGCTCCTATAAGTAACCCCTCACTCATATTCCTTTTGGTAGCCCTAATTCATTCACCATTTCACTAATCTTGACTTGGGCAGAAGTGTTTTTCTTTGGTTTGTCAAATCAGTGTCACATCTGGGGAAAACAGACATTTATGTGTGTTTCCCCAGGAAAAGTCACACAATATCTGCACTGTGCACTCTGGTAAGGGGTCATCTTCTAGATTGTATTTGCCACACCAGCAGTTAAAGGCAGACAGCTTTTCACTGATATGCACTGTGCATGGTGGAAGAAATTTTTAGCTCACAGTTTCTGCCTACCCAGATCCATAGCTCACACCTGTTGTCTGAGTCTTCTAATTCACATGTGAGTATTAATAAGTTTTCACTGTGTTCATTGTTCTTCAACCTGGAAAGGGTTTTCTTCCCATGAGGACCCTCAATTGCGAGTGTCTCTCTGAACTTCACATTTTAGAATTTGCCACAGGAATATTGCTTGGGGTGACCATGGGATCTCAATTACAAGTATGTTTATTAATAGGGCAACTCATTCCTTCCAAGGAGCATCTGGACTACTGTCTTGTTGTGAAAAAGTTCCAGAAATGTATTATTCACTTCCTGACTAGTAGCTTCTCTAGTTCTAAGGTCATTGGTATGTGAAGGGACTCTACAAGGATGTCATACCCAAATGTCACAATACTTCCTTGTTTGCATCATATTCAGAACTGAGAACACCACAGAAGTACCAAATGTACCTCTTTCTGTATGGTTATTCTCTTGATACAGTTGCTAGGGGCTGTCTCTACACCATGGCCAGTTCCATAATTACAATGCCTTATTTATTTTTCTTCCATGCTCAACAATGGCCATGTTGTCATTATAATTAGTTAATGTTAATAAAATATTACCAAAACTTTGGTCAGGTTTCCTGGCAGGAATCCTGTCTTCCAATCAAGATGGGGGTGGGAAAATGGAGGAAGACCGTCAAGGGTGTCCCTTTGATGACCAACATGATGAACACTATGATTACAAATTCATGAGCTGGAAAACATGCATCTGGATAGAGCACATCTACCACGCATTCAGGCCAGAGTACATGAGTGTGCGTCAGAGACTAACTACATAGGTCACTAAAGCATCAGCCAACATTCCTTCAAGAGAATGAGAAGAAAACAAGATGGGATTAACCATGTTTAAGGAGTGAATCCATGAAGATTTGGTAATTAAAGTCAGCACTAAAGCAGGACTCAGCTAGGACTAACCATGAGGCTTCCTTTCCTCCAGCCCTCCCAGTGCATCAAATGCCAGCATGGTTTCCCTGGCCCCTTCTAATTACAAAGGACACTAAGTTGCAGAAAGAGGAGGTTAATCAGGCTATAATAAACCATAGAAGTAACTAGAGGGGATCTCCACATTTCCCTAAGCAAGGAAGAATTATCTTGTATGTTTTAAAGGATTTTGGAGCAAGGAAGGGAGCAGGGAGGACCTTCGAGTATTGGAAAGTGGAATTCAAACATAAAAGAGAGCACACCCTTACCAAAGACAACCCAAGCCAGGGCTCTAGAGATCTAAAAAAAATACCACTCTACTCTAGAGATATAGGACAGGCTCAGAGGAAGAACAAAGATAGCATGGAGAGGCTTACCCCGCAGCAGTTAGAGCATGCCTTCCATTAGTTCTAGGCTAAGCCAGTGGTCATGGAACTGGAATACCAGAGTTCACTGTTATGTGTCCCATACAGACGCCAATGAGCAGAGTCAGGACTCAAATCTTTAAAGCTGCTTTATTCAAAGAGTTGGCTATCTGAGAATACAGTAGAACAATATCCCCAAAGAGTCTGACTCGCATCTCATCTCTAGCTAGCGGACTATATAGGTAGAAGAGAAGGGGAGAGGTAGCGGTACTCAGCCATTCCAGAAATAAGGCTCGCCCATCTGGTCGGGTGGCCAGCACATATCTGAGACTTGTGAGATCTGTGCCTCTCCTTATCACTCTTTACACTCTTCCCTCGTGCTTAGGATGCCTTGGCTCAGGCACGTATTGAAGTGCTGGGTCTTATTAGCCTCTGAGCCTCTGCTGGTATTAACTTTGTATTCCTCCAGGAACATGTGAGATGGGAGAGGGTAAACCCAGAGCAAACCAACCATTAGTGGTGAGCATGCCCTGAACTGGTAATAACATCTGTGTGCTGATTCTTCGTGATGATGTGGAGCACAAGTGTGTCTCTATAACACAAAATCTAAGGTGCTCCTGTCCATCCCTCCTGTCCCCTGTCAGTCAGAACCAGGAATGCAAGCTGAAGCAGAACATCATGGAGAAAAATAAACGGAGCATCTGACACTGGGCTGAGACTCCAGGGGTGGGGATTTGGGGCTATGGCCAAGCAGCTGGAATCTTAATTCCCACTACTGACACAGAAGGCAATGCACAGGCAGTTAGAAGCAAATCACTCTGGCTTTCAATGCAAAGGTTCAGCTGATTCATTAATGTTTTAACAATACACACAACAGTCCTGTGATGCTGGAGTTATAGACCTGGTGGCTCCACTTCTGTCTCAGAGAACCGAGGTAAAGGTGCGTAGCATTCAAGTGGCTGCCGCTTGACTTCCTATGACCTGTCATCTATGGTTTCTCTCCAAGCCGGATTTTACCTTCAGCATGGAAATTCATTCGTTAATGCCCATCTTCTGTCTTAACTTAAGATAAAGAAGACACAAGACCACCCAGGGCGTTCTGTAAGCAAGTGCATCAGATCTTTAGAGTTCAGGGTCTTTTCAAGACACACACTCACAGAATACAACTGCAGTCCAATGTTGAAAGAGTCAAAAGTAACTTGAACAGGACCCCTCTTTCCCCCTCTAGCCCCACCACCGCCAGCCAAGAACAGTGCTGGGTGAGCATCAAAGAAAGACATGACATGAGATTTACAGAATCTAAAGGAATTGGACAGGGCTAGCTAGGCTTCACTTTGCCTTCTATTGGGGTGGGAACTAATGTCAGCTCAAATAGCTTCCTGTAGGGAACAAAATAACCGAGACACAACTTCTTATATGCATTACTACCAACCAACGTGAGACTCCAGCAGGTGATTCTCCAAGGTAACAGTGTCACAGACATCTTTGGCTCTGGGCACCCCACCAGGGCTCGGGTGATCAGGTGTAGAGAGCAGCCCAGGGGACATGGATCTGCAGTCTTCATTATTTCTCTTCAGACAATGCCCTTCACTAGAAGTTCTTCTCTGGTCTTCAGGTGCAACCCCATCCAGTTTGAACTTTATTACTCCACCACAAAGTAGCTCAAGATGGATGACAACGGCTCCCTCCATGGCCAAACTTTAGCCAGGCAGCTAGACTGTCCTCGGCAGCTCAGACTTTTACAAGACTCCTGGTAAACCATCTTTGCAATCCCTTGGCAGTTTTAGCTCCCACCATGTCAGGAGTGGGCGGTATCAAGATTAACATGTTGGATTAGAGATTAGGAGATTAAGAATACTTTCTGCCTTCCAGAGGACCTGAGTTCAGTTCCCAGCATCCATGTTGACTCACAACAACCTGGCAGCTTCAGGGAATCCAACGCCCTCTTCTGGCCTCCTTAGGCACTGCACACATGTCAGACACATAAATATAAAAACAAAATAAAAAAGAAGTCATTCTTAAAAATTAACCTGTCAAATAAGCCAGATGGAAAAGGACTGGAAACTCTTCCTAATTTGGACTACATGTAACAAAAGAGATCAAATCTAAGGAAGGCCTGTGATACACAAACCCAAGAGAAAGAGATGCTGTGTAATGAAGTATTATACAAGGTCATCAAACTCCCAATGCAGCACTTTGGGGCATGTTCTCTTTTCCAGTGCACTAGTCCATCCATGTTTTCAGGAGTGTCCTTCTCTTATGAATGAATGAATGAATGAATGAATGAATGAGTAAATAACAACAAAAAGTCTCTATTTCATTCATGTATATATGTATGCCTGGTTCAATTGCTTGTCCCGAGACATGAAACCCTAAAACTTCAAAGGGTACTCATCAAATTAGATCCATGCTTATGATGCTGTCTTGACTGCCTACATTCTCTGCTCATCTTTATAAGAATTCTCTTACCTTTCATGTTGCCCCTCAGTCACTTTCCATCCACTGACTCCTTATTCTGTCCCATGGGTTTGAATCCTCAGGAGTTTGCTGTGTTTAGAGTTAGCTCAATCTCTCCCCCATGTTATGATAAAGTCAACTGGCCTACAGTCATCTGAAATGATGTCTTTCTTTCCATTTTATCCAATTCTCTTCTTTTTCCTTCCACATCACTTTACATTCTTTCCTAAACATGTTCTTTTTTTAAGGAAACTGGTAAGTGGTACTCAGTCTCTTCGTCTTCCATTCAAGTAGTAGGATGAGGCTGTGATGGTGGCTAAATCAGGACCTGGGTTCAGTGCATAAAACTTGCATAGAAATCCAGATTATAAGCACTGGTTTATAATCCTAAAATGGCAATGTGGGAGATGGAGACTAGAAGCTCACTGGCCATCTGGGGTAACTTAAATGCTGAAGAACCAGGTCAGTGGAAGACCGTAGGGTGGAGGGTGCCTAAGGATTGCATGTGAGGTTGCACTCTGATCACTTGCACATATGTGCCATGGACACACATAAACACATAGGGGATGAAGAGTGCATACTGCTCCACCAGAGGACTCACATCCCATCCCCAGTGCCCAGACTGGCTGTTCATAACCACCTGTAACCCCAACGCTGGAGAATCCGATGCCCTCTTCTGGGCTCTGCATATACCTGCACTCATGTACGTGCACACATGCCTAAAAAATAAAAATAAGTCTTAAAAAATATATAGTCTAATGCCCACCTTACTTCACAGAGTCTGGCTTCCCCAAAGATTCGGTGTTGTCTCTTCTGCTGAGGATTTGACGGCTTTGCTGATTAACTTGAACGGTAGTAACTACCGAGAATGTCATTTGGAAGTTAAGTGGAAAAGCCAATTGTGCATTATGAATCTGAAATTACTTTCATTGGGATGCTCTGGAATGGAATTATCAAGGCTTCCTTTAATTAATTTGGTAGAGAAGTTTATTGTGTGGAGCTTCTGGGATAATGCGAAAGCTCTGATAAGAGAGGCAGACGGCAGCCATTTGAGTGCTCAGACTCCTGAGCTTTGGGGACTAGAGAAGTGTCCCACACATACCCATTTGGTTACCTGGCAACTCATAAATGGACTTTACTACAGGTGGCAGGAGGAAGGAAAGTCAGCGGATGGCTCCCTTCTCTGTGGAGTTCATCTCCTGTATATGAGAGCGCTGTGTGGGTCCTGTGAATGCCGGGGAGCTTCACCAGCCTACAAAGGAGCTGGAAATTCAGAAAAGCAACTGAATGAATAAAAGAATTCGGTCATGTGAAAACTTCACCCTTCAGTGGGGAGAATCCACACACTTGGGATTAAAAAATCCATTTCTCTCCTTTTAATGATAAATTTTACGTCATAGCAGAGAGGCAATGAGTTACATGTCTGACTCTGCATCCTGTGCTCCTCAGCCCTGCCCTGAGCACGGCACACTGACAGAGCACTTAGTGTTGGGGCAGGGCATCTCCATCCAGGCTGTAGCACTGGGTCTGGTGCTCTTCAAAGATGCTTCATAGTCATCAGGAAGTCCCTCAAGGTGTGCTTTCTGGGGCTGCGGAGATGGTTCGGTGGAAGTCGTGCTTACCACAGAAGCATGTGGAACATGAGTTTAAGTCTCCAAGATCCACATAAAATTGTCAGGTGTAGCCTGGGACCCATCTGTCCCAGCACTATGAGGGCCAGAGACAGGAATCACTGAGGTTGGTGGTCATCAGTCTAGCTCCAAGCTGAGTGAGTAGGCCTGTCTCAAGGTGATAAGACAGAATACAACAGAACGAGACACCCTGTGCCCTCCTCTGGCTTCTACATACATGCATGGACACACATACCTGCATACACTGGTGCACATACACCATACAACACACTCACACACTCCAACACACTCACACACTCTCTCTACGGTGGGAAATTTACAATGATACTTCCAAAAATATATGAGCACACACTCTACTTTAAATATGGTTTTTCCAACATTTTAATCAAGCTAACAGGAGCAGTTCTGCTTCGCCTCTGTGTATGAGAGCTCCCGGCGAGGAAGTGGCGTCTGAGAAGGCTGACTGACTAGAACTGTAGATGAAGTTCCATAGAATGCCGTAAGCCTAGAGTCAAATTATCTTGGGTGTATATTTAGCTAGACCTTTGTTGCCCTCCTCTATACATAGCCTAACATCTTTAGTGACCATTAGATAAATCTTTGGAACTGTATCAGTAGAGCCACTAGCCATCAACTGAAAGCAGACAGCATCTGAGGCCGATAGCAGAGTTTCCCCAGCTCTGCTGTAACCACCTACCTCGTGTTCCCAGCAATGTATTTGAGAAGTGTGTGGCTTTATGATTGTCTTTGTCCTGAACTATACAAAGCGTATGGAACTGCTACCTCACAAGAACATGGCATCTGAGGTGACTTAAATCGTGTTCCTGGGCCATGGTCACTCATACTGGGTCACATATACCCCAGAATAAACCATCTCTGTTGTTCCACTGAGGCGAGAGCCATTTCTTCTGCAGACAACATATCACTTCTAACTTTTGACATCAAAATATTAAAATTTTCACAAGTGAAACTTGACTATAACTCAAATATAAATTTGACTATAACTATAAATAAGCCAAGTTTGTTGGAAATGGAAGACATCAAGAGGCTAAGTCTGTGAGAACATTGTAGTCTAGGTTTACAAGGTTACGGCTGCCATCAATACCTTCCAACGAAGGCTGGTGTGGACAGCCCCAGCACGTAACAGGAAACCCTTTGGAGCCTTATGTGATGGCACAGGCCTGAAGGCAGAGCTATGCCAAAGCTTGGCCAGAAGGATTGTAAGTGTGAGGCCGGTCTGGACAATTTGTCAGACCCTGTCTAGAAATAAACCACAAAAAGGCCTAGAGGAGTGGCTGAGGGGGGAACCACTCACCTAACATGCTTAAGGCCCCTGCTTTGATTCCCAATACCATACATGAAATTGAACATTTGGAGGGGCTGAGAGACTGAGGGACTGCGGGACTGCGGGACTGGTGAGATGGGTCCAGCAGGTAATCATGCCTGCCACCAAGCCCGGTGACTTGAGTTCAGTCCTCAGGACCCACATGGTGAAAAAGAGAACCAACTTCTGCAAGTTGTCCTCTTATCTCCACGTGTTTTGGAGCATCTCTCTCTCTCTCTCTCTCTCTCTCTCTCTCTCTCTCTCTCTCTTTCTCTCTTCTTCTCCTGTGTGTATATGCATGCGTATATACACACTAGTTAAAATATTTGTCATCTGTTGGCAAATTTTAATTTTAATTTTTTTAAAGAATGTTTGAGGCGTATCTGGAGTCAGACTGAGGCTTGGGGAAGGACCTTAGAACTCTTCCTCCTGCCCTCCCTTTCCATCTCTCTGAGGAAAGGGCAATGAACAAGGCCGAAATGGATCATCCTAAAACCCTAGTGTGGGAGGCTGTGAAGGAGAGCCGGCCCAGTGTACAAAGCTCCTCCACTTTAGATGGGCTGTAACAATTCCTGTAAACAACATGTTGGCTTCTAAAACCAAACCGTAGTAACCTGTTTCTCTAGATTCCTACCTCCCCACCTTAAAGCCCAGTAATGGCCACAAGAGATGTTTATCCATCACTAACATTTTTCAGTTTACCACTTCCTGGTTAACTCTAGCAATGGCCAACCAGTATCTAAAAAAAAACCCCAAAAAACAAAAACTTCAATCTCCTTGCCACCCACTTCTTTTGGTCCTGTGTCTGCCCAGGGGACAGGTTTTCATTCTTCCAATTCTGTAGGCTTTTCCTCCTGAAAAAAAGGTCTGTACTATCAGAGCTGGGGAGATGCCCAGTGATTAAACCACTGGCTACTCCTTTAGTGGACCTGGGTTGAATTTCTAGCATTCATATTGTGGATCTCCACTATCTGTACTCCAGTTCCAGAGGAGGTAGTGCCCTCTTGTGGCTTCCTTGGGCACAGCATACCCACAGTGCATAGACATGTAGACAAAACACTCACATAAAATAAAGTCTTTTTTTTAAAGGGTCATACTGTTATAGAGTTGCTGTGTCTCTTCTCTGTCTATTCTTCTTGTCAAGCTCACAAAGAACAGAATATGACTCATGACAAAAAAGTTTATGTTGAATTGAGTATGTTGAGAAATTGGATTCAGAAGTAACTGATGACAGATTAGGAGTAACCCTTTTTAAGAAAAATATTCCATCTTTAGAGTCAAAAAGTGTATCCTTTCTGCCTCAAGAACAGAGTGAATATTTTATATCACAGTGGAGATAACTCAGAGGTGCTCACAGTGAAGAAGGCCCTGAAGGGTGTGCAGAGCAAACTCCTCCCTCATTTTTTTTTGTTGTGCTTTTCCCAGACCACTCCTGCCAGTGTGCCCATCTTTGTGTCTGCAGACAAGTTTTTAAGCCCTGAGTTACCTTGGGGTAGAACACTCACCAATGCACAACACAACACAAAACAAACAAACAAACAAACAACAAAACCCCTCTAAGTCTTCCCTCAGCATCCATTATGGATTGGTAGTTTGATTTCAGGACACCCTGGGTTCCAGTCCTTATATAAGATGATTTATCATTTTCCCAGCTACCCATGCATTTTAAATAAACTCTAGAGGACTTAGAATATTGAATACAATGCAAAATACCACATAGATGTATCCTAGTGTATTGATTGTCTCAGGCATGAAGGCAGTGAGGATAGTCTATACCTAGGATAATCAACAGACTTGATTGGATCTAAAGTGAACTATGAGACCGACCTCTAGGTGGCTCTGTGAGGGCATTTGGGAAGCAGGAGTAGCAGGGGTGAGGCTCCTGCACTGCAGGCAGCAGTTTTCAGTGTAGCCCAGGAATAGAGACATCTAGCAAACACATTATTGCTTTCTCTCCCTGCCTTTGCTTCTCACGCATGAGCGCATTATTGCTGTGCCCGCTGCCTCCTTCCCTGACATCAGAGCTCAGCTTCTTTCACTTAACAATTTGGGCTGAAGGCCAGCAGTTTTCCAGGAGCCCTCGCACCTTCAGCACCAGATTGGGACTGCTGAGACATCCAGCCTCGCACACTGGGTTCTCTGCTTCTCCGGCGTGAGACAGCCACTGTTGGACTCCCCAACCCATCTACTGCAAACTAATGCATTCCCTTTGTAATATATATTCAGGCTACTGGCTGTGTGTCTCTAGAGAACCGCAACTAACACAGTAGAGGTTGAGAATTGATTTCACTCTGTTTTCCTGAATGGTTTCCTAGCATAGGTTGTTGGATCCACAGAAGCAGAACACAGAGATGAAATGCACATGCCCTCATCTCCCTGGGTTTCTCCCTTATGCTTTAAGGCAGACAAGCTAGTAAACATCTGTTTGTTGTTCTCTTGTTAATCTGTCTTTTGTTAGGGCAATTTGTCTAAGTAAGAGCTCAGAGCAGTAGATGAAAAATTATCCTCTGCGGTTCCAAGCCATTGAGCCAGTCCAGGGACTTGAAGCTTTCCTATAAGGAGCAGCTAGAGAGCAGTTTAAACTTGGCAGACCAAGAGAGAAAATTGAGACTATTATGTGGGTACTGATGTGCCAATTTGAAACGTAACCATTCACAAATGTAAAAAATCATTCTTAATTGATGAACCATACAGAAAGAGATGAGACAAAAAGACAAATACTGTCTAATTCCTTTATATGAGATATGTACAATAGTCAGAGTACAGAGGAAAAAAAATAGAATCATCATTGTGGGAGCTGAGGAAAAATAGGGGGTTATTGTCTAAAGTCTACAGAGGCTCAGTAATGCAAGATGAAATCAGTTCCAGAGATGGATGGTGATAACGGCTTCACAACAATAGGAGTGAATTTAAGACCAATGGGCTGTACTCTTAGACACTGTCAGAATGGTAAGTGTTATGGCAATTATATGTTGAAACGTTTTAAGGATAAGAACAGAGGGCCATATTGTGGTTGACAGTAGCTAGCACCTCTAGGAAACTAAGACCCATATGTGTTTGCAGAAATTAGTAAATAAAAGGCTGTGGAGATAGTTCAATAGGCAAAGCACTTGTTGAACAGGAGTGGGCATTCGGAACCCACCTGAAAAATGTAGATGTGGTGGCACACGCCAGTAATCCCAGTGCTGGGGAGCAGGGACAGGAAGACCACTGGGACGTGCTGGCCCACGAGTAAGAAACATTGTCTCAAAAGGAGGAGGAGGAGGAGGAGGAGGAGGAGGAAGAGGAGGAAGAGGAGAGGGAGGAGGATGGGAGGAGGAGGTAGAGGAAGAGGAAGAGGAAGAGAAGAAATAGTAGTACGAGGAGGAGGGGGTAGGAGGAGGAGGGAGGAAGGAGGAGGAGGAGGAAGAGGAGGAGGTGGTAGTAAAAAAGCTAGTCATGCTAGTGCTTGAAAGGCAGAAGGATGTGTGGTTCTCTGTGTGTTCCAGGCTTGATCTACACAATGAGTTTCAGGTCAGCTAGGGATACATAGTGAGACTGTGTCTCAAAAAAAAAAAAAGTGAGGAAGACACCTTATATTAAATGCTGGTTTCCATGTGCATTTGCACATACATATATGCACACACACACACACACATACACACACACACTGAAAAAAACTGGGTTTTCCAACTAGAATTGAAACATCAGAATGAAAAATAAAAGAAGTCATTCAGTATATCTATTCAAAAAAGACTTACATACTTTGATTTCCCTAGACCAGATTCCCTTTTATACAAGGTACAGAGTTGTGCATGCCCAGCTCTCCTGTAGTCCACTCTAGGCCTCTCTTTTTTCTCACCTCATCCCCCCTTCTTCCTTTCTTTCTCAGTAGCTTCTTGTCCTTTTATTCTTCTCTGTCCCATCCCTGATATGCCCTTTTCCAGGGTCATAGAGTTTCCTATGGAAGAGTGTCCCTCTGTGCCAATGGTAAGGCTAAATCTGGCTCAAACCAAATATCCCTCTTGGACATTATTCATTTTGAGTCCCTATAAAACATATTCATGTCATCTTGTCTGTGTCAGCAGCAGCAGGCTACAAAGTGGACATTTGTGGACAACTCCATTGATGCAATATACTATATTAGCTCCTTAATGCAGCGTGTCTAATCCTTTAGCTTTTAAAACCTTTCTGGTATGTGAATATGTAGCTTTTATGTATGTCTGTGTACAACATGAGTGTCTGGTGCTCACAGAGACCAAAAGAAGGCATCAGACCCCAGTGTTCATAGATGCTGAGACACCTTTCCCTCCGCTTTCAAATTCTTGTAACCATGCCCACAAAGGCCCACAGTGAACCTGGCCCCTTCAATGTCAATGACTTTCTTCTCAAATCTCAGTTCTGTTCACTATTTCTTTTAGGACCAAGCCAACTGGTCTAATTCCACCAAGTCTCAGCTCGCACATCACAAACAGAGGTGATACCTAACCCACAAGGATTAAAATTATGTAGAGAAGTTGAGTTTAGTTGGTATCAGAATTTGACTCTGATGGGTAACGAGTCTTGGCTGCTGACTTGATGGGATCTAGAATTATCTAGAGACAATTCTTTGGGAATTTGTGAAGGATGTTCCAAGATTAAACTAGCAGAGGTGGCAGTACCATCCCGTGGCCTGTGGTCCCAAACTGAATAAAAAGGAGTGTCTTCGTTATGGTTTCCTTTGCTGTGAAGAGACCCCATGACCCAGGCTACTCTCATGAAAGCAAACATTTAACTGGGGCTGGATTTCAGGTTCAGGGGTTTAGTTCATTATCATCACAGCAGGAAGCATGGCAGCATGCAGGCAGGCAGGGATGGTACTGGAAAAGAAGCTGAGAGTTCTTTGTCTTGATTTGAAGGCAACCAGCAAAGACTAATCCTCAGGCTGCTAGGAGGAAGCTCTCTTCCACAATGGGTGGAGCCTGAGCATAGGAGGAGACCTCCAAGGTCTACCCCCACAGTGACACACCTTCTCCTGCAAGGCCACACCTCCTATCAGTGCCACTACCTGTGGTCAAGTATGTTCAAACCACCACAAGGAGAAAGTGAGCTGATCCCAACATTCACCTATTCCTTCTCCCTGACTGCAGATACAAAGGATGTGACCATCCACCTCGTGTTCCTGCCACCATGACTCCCCCATCATGATGGACTGTACCCACGAACTGTGAACCAAAATAAACCCTTCCTTCCTTAATCTGCTTTTGTTGAGTATTTTGCCAGAGCAAAGAGAACAGTAACTACTACAACAATTTGATGGTCACAGAGGCTCCCACCTTCATCCTGCCTCACACAAAGGGAAGGACAGATTAACGTCATCTATGCTTGTGCAATGCTAGGCAATGTGTTGAATGCACACTACACAATATGTGGGTACACAGAACTGGGGAATGAGACTCCTGAGGAATGACAATCAAGGTTCACCTCTGTTACATGTACCTCTCACATAAATACACGCAAAAGAATAACAAAAGCAAAAGCCATGGAATCATGACTGTAACAGAATAACTGACATAATAAACTCCAAAAGAGGAGACATGGGCTTGTGGTTTCAATCCACAGCTGCTTGGTCTTATTGGTTTTGTTCATTTGTTTTCCTTTTCAATTTTTTTGTGGGATTTTTGTTCGTTGTTTGTCTTTTTCAAGACAGGTTCTCACTATGTAGTTCTAACTGGAATTCATTCTGTGGACAGGGCTAGTTTCAAACTCACAGATATCCGCCTTCCTCAGACTCCCATGTATTGGGACTAAAGGTGTGCTCCACCACTCCTGGGTTTCCATTGTTCTTGATCATCATGGCAGAACATCATGGTAGACATAGTTCACATGACAGGGAAGGATACTCACTTCATTGTGGCAAGAAGCAGACAGAGAAGACTGTCCAAATACTGCCCTCAAGGGCATACACCGGTGATGTACTTACACCCAATGACCCTGTCTTCTAAAGGATCCATTTCCTTTGGAGGACATGAAAGTGTCAAAGCATAAAACTTTGAGAGGAGATGCACTGTAGATCTCCCATCTCCAGGGGTCTCTGTTTTATGGAGAATATCAGGCTAGCACTAGACATTAAATATATTTCAGGGAATCCCAGGTTTTTTCTTTAAAAAATCTTTTTGACAGGTTAGGGTTTTTTCTTGAAGAACACCATGACCAAAAATTCTTTTTTTTTTTTTTTTTTTTTATTTATTTTAATTACCATTGCCTTCAGACACACCAGAAAGGGCATCAGTTAGATGGTTTCCATTGATTTGTGAAGAGACTTAACCACTGGCCATCTCTCCAGCCCCCAAAGCAATTCTTATAAAGACAAATACTTCGTTGGGGCCGGCTTACAGGTTCAGAGGTTTGTCCATTATCATCATAGCACGAAACATGGAAGCCTGCAGGCAAACATGGTGCTAGAGGAGATGAGAGATCTAAATCTTCATCTGAAGGCATCTAGGAGACTGTGCAGACTTGATTGGCAGACTTGAGCATAGATATGAGACCTCAACGTTCCACCTTCACAATAACACACTTCCTCTAAGAAGGTCAAACCTCCTGCAATAAGGTCACACCTCCTAATAATGCCACTTCTCATGGGCCAAGCATATTCAAATCACCACATTCCATTCCCTGGACCCCATAGGTTTCTTCAAACACATGAGTATATGGGGACCATACCTAGCCATAGTATAATGCAAATACATTTAATTCAACTTAAAAAAATCCTCATAGTCCAGCACAGTGTCAACACTGTTTAAAAGTACAAAGTTCAAAGTCTCATCTGAGAGTTATGCAACTTCTTAAGTATAATCTCCTATAAAACAAAACTAAAAGCAGATCACACACTTCCAACATATCATGGCACAGGATATAAATCACCATTCCAAAATGTCATAGTGAGGAAATACGAAACCAAAGCAAGACCATACATCGGCTGGATAAACTCCAAACTCTGCACCTCCTTGTCTGATGTCTAACTCCTTTCAGCTTTCAGCCTTGTTGATTGCAACAGAATTTTTTCTCTTGGACTGGTTCCATTTTTCTTGCAGTTTTCTTCAGCAAATATCCCATAATTCTTGCATTTCTAACATATTAGGGTTTCTTTTTTTCCATTTTTATTAAATTGGGTATTTCTTATTTACATTTCAATTGTTATTCCCTTTCCTGGTTTCCAGGCCAACATCCCCCTCACCCCTCCCCCTCCCCTTCTATATGGGTGTTCCCCTCCCCATCCTCCCCCCATTACTGCCCTCCCCCTAAGAATCCCATTCACTGGCAGGACCCAGGGCTTCCCTTTCCACTAGTGTCCTTACTAGGCTATTCATTGCTACCTATGCAGTTGGAGCCCAGGGTCAGTCCATGTATAGTCTTTGGGTAGTGGCTTAGTCCCTGGAAGCTCTGGTTGGTTGGCATTGTTGTTCATATGGGGTCTCAAGCCCCTTCAAGCTCTTTCAGTCCTTTCTCTGACATATTAGGGTTTCTAAGGCAACTTCAACTTCACAGTTTCTTGTTCCAATATCTGGTATCAACACATGGTCTTATGGGCTCCTCCAAAGGGTTTGTGTCACTTCCTCCAGCTTTGCTCTCTATAGTACTGTCGGTTCTGGTTGACGCCATTCCATGGCTGCTGCTGTCTTGGTGGTCATCCTATGGTATTGATATCTCCAATAGTCTGGAGCCTTCTACTCCAACTAGGCTGCACTTTCACCAATAGCCTTTCATAGGCTCTCTTCATGGTGCTAATCCTCAAATTCTTTGCATGACTCCTTCAATCCTGGGCTTTCAACTGCCACTGAGGCTGCACCTTCACCAGTGCCCTTTCCTGGCTTCTCACAGTGCCAAGCCTTAGCCTTCATATTTTCAAAACCAGTGCCACCTGAGTATTCTCACACACTACCAAGTCTGGCCATCAGCATGAGGTCTCTAACACCTAGAAGATTTCATCTTAGTGATGCTGGTCTCTTCTTAATTACCAGTAATTTCTTAGCACCAGATCACTAGCATCAATTGCCCCTGTAACTTCTTCTCTTGACTCTAAAGCCAGAGCCACATGGATGAAGCTGCCGAGGGCTGAAACATGGCCCTCTTGTTTTATTACCACTTCACCAGCTTTCTGTTTTCAATGGTTTCCTTCACTACCTAAGTTTGGCTGTCCTAGAACTTGCTCTGTAGGGAAAAACAAGGTCAAAAGGTGGCCACATAATTCACCAAAATATTACAAGAATTCTATCTAGGCCAAATACTAAAATTCTTCTCTGAAATCTCTTGATCCAGGTCCCCAATGTTCAAATCACCCTTGGTACCACTGTCTGCCATGTTTCTACAAGTATGGTCCATTAAGCCCCATTTAAAGCATCCCATTGCTTTTATAATACAATGTCCTAAAATCCACCTTCCTCCAAACAAAGACATGGTCAGGCCCATCACAGCAATACCCCACTCCTGTTAACAACTTCTGTCTTAGCTTTCCATTGCTGTAAAGAGACACTCATGATGAAGCCGATTCTTATAAAGACAAACATTTAATTGGGACTAGCTTTCAGTTTCAGAGGTTTAGTCTGATATCATCGTGGTCGGAAGCATAGTGGTACCATGCAAGCAGACATGGTGCTGAGGGAGCTGAGAATTCTACATCTTAATCTTAAGGCATCCAGAAGAGTATCTTCTGCAGGCGACAGTGAAAAGACTCTGTGTCAAACTGACTAGATTTGACCATATATATGAGACCTCAAAGCCCTACCTCCACAGTGACATACCTCCTCTTATAAGGCCACACCTCCTCTACTAAAGCCACACCTCCTAACAGTACCACTTTCCATCGTGGGACAAGCATATTCAAACCACCACAAGCATGTATTAATTACTATTATAATAATGGTTTCATTTAGACATTTTTATAGGTGCACATAATGGTTTTGTCCATTCCTTTTCAACACCTTTTCTTGTCCTTTCCCACTCTCATAGATCCCCTTCCTTTTCCTAATTCCCCTCCCCCATTTTAGTTTGTGAGGTTTTTAATTGTTTTATGAACCAATGAGCTTCATTTAAGCTACTCTTGGAAGCATACATAAAGGGTTGCATTTTTTGACATTTATTTTGTTGTGTGCGTGAAGGCATGATGAGGAGGTCAGAGGACAGCCTACAACAGTCAATTCTCTCTTTCTACCATGTGAGTCTCAGTGATCGACTTGGGTGGTAAGTGCCTTTACTGACTGAGCCATCTCATCTGCCCAAGGCTTATTTCTAAGAGCATGGTACTTTACTATGGCTACAGCAAAAGCAACAATTAGCTTGCTCTACATACTCCCCAACAGGGGTAGCCTCATGAACCTCCACCCCCTGAATTTTACCTTGGTTCTGAACATCACGTCCTCAGGATGCACATGAACTCCAGTCCCTACTGTCAAATGAATTTGTACAGACTCACAGAGAAGGAAACAGCTGCTGAAGTTTGCTTGTATCCTGAGCCCAACTCTTCTACACCACCCGGTCACCACCAGGTGGAGTCAATCTTTTAGGGGTTTTTATTTTGGGTTGGTTGGTTGGTTGGTTGGTTGGTTGATTTGTTTTTTACCTAAGCTTGCCTGGGACCCAAAAATCTTCTTTCTTCAACCAACTCCTAGCCTTGCCACCCAAGCTTCTCCTTGCCTCAGGTGTACTGCAACTCTGGCCCCTTGGTGTTACCTTAAAAAGAGGATGAATTTTAACCTGAAGCTGTGAATGGAATATAAAAGATTCCCAAAGGGTCACCAACTCATGCAGAGGCTGAGCTCAGGAAGAAATTTCGTATTTGCTTGAGATTTTATTCATTGGTTACATTAAAATCAGCAGAAACTTTTTGCTAATCCTGTGGAGTCCATCTTTGGAGAAGTGGGAAGAAGAGAGGAGAGAGGTGGAGAAGAGAAAGAAGATGGAAAGAGGGAGAAGAGGACAGGAGGGAGAGGAAGAAGAGAAGGAGAAAGAAGAAAAGGGAAGAGACAAAAGAAAACTCCCAACCTGGAGATTAACCTACACACACCTGTTTTCAGTCTCCTGAGGTGCCATTTTGGTAGTGCCGAGTCCTCCAACAAGAAGCTCCATAGAGAAAATGGTCACGAGCATCCGATAAGGAGCAGGTTTGCAAGTTTAGTTGGGAGTTGCTTCAGAAGTAACAGCAGTGAAGAAGAAAGGGAGCAGAACATGGAATATAGGAGCATCGCAGCATAGGGCAGCTCAGAGAACACCTCAGGCAGAGTGCTGCTGAGTCCCAGGACAAAAATGGTCCTGAAATGAGCCTGCATGGAGCAGGAATGGCTCCCTTGAGACCCTACTCAGGCCTAGTGTTGGGTGGGAGCACCCAAAGCAGGGAAAGCATTATTTCTGGAAATGTGTGATAGATCTAAAGATGCAATAGCCAAACTGTCTGTTCGGAGTGTGTGTGTGTGTGTGTGTGTGTGTGTGTGTGTGTGTGTGTGTGTCCATGTCAGGTGTCCCCCAACCATCTGTAACCTGTAACTACAGCTTTCAGAGGATCTGACACATCTTCTGGCATCTGCAGGCACCTCTATATGTATACATATACCCACATACAGACCAACATGCATAGTCAAAAATAAATAAATCTTTTTCAAAATTCAGCCTAAGGAAATCTGCTTATATAAAGTCGGAGTGACAGTGTTGATGAGCAGACTCAGGCCACCCACTAACATGAATTCTGAGAAAGGATTTTTGGGCTAACTCATTCTGAAACTTCTCCTCTTCTTTCCATATCACCTTCCCGTTGGCCCTCTTTTACCCCAGCAAATGCTTTGGAACCCATCTATGCTGGTCTGCATTTTCTCTTGGGGATAGCAGCCTATACAACCCTGTTCCTCAGAGCATCAGTCTGTGCCCTCCTCTAATAGATAATCACAAACTGTTTCGTTACCAGCTTAAATAAGAAACCTTTCTGATGACAAGATGGCACAGCACCTGCCATAGAAGATAATGACTTGACTTCTATACCCAGAGCCCACATCAGAGAGCCAGATATGGCAGCACAGATCTATGATCCCAGACTTCCTAGAGTGGTATTGGAGGCAGAGACAGGAGAGCTGACGTGATGCTCATGGGCCAGCATGGTGTACACAGCATAGCAGACACAAGACAGACACTACCCCAAACACAAGGTAGAAGAGAAATAAATCTTGAGAGCTTTCCTCTGATCTCTACATGGGTGTCAGGGCACACACACATTTGCTCATCACACACACATGCATGCACACACACACAACTGCCCATCACACATACACACACACACACATACACACATATACACACACATGCCCATCACGCATGTATACACACATGCATACAGATGCATACACACATATCTGCCTGTCACACACACATACATACACATATGCCTGTCATGCATGTACACACATACATACAAATGCATACACACATATCTGCCTGTCACACACACGTATATACACAATGTGCCTACACACAAGATAATGATGAATTTAATTTAAAAAAATTTAATGACATGTACTGTTATAGTAAGAGTCAGTGAGTGAAATTGTTCCAGAATTTGATGCTACTGTCTGAAGAGAACACTGCCTTTCTTTTGACCAAAACAATAATATGTCTGCTCCCTCTGGGCTGCTGGTAGGCATGGGTGGACACTGGGGATGGCGGAAGTGGGTGGAGGTGAGTGGGTGCAAACTCATACCCACTTGTACTAGGGTCAGGGGAGGCCTTTTGTGTTCATGAGAAGGCCGTGGGCCTTGCAGTGTCACCAAGGTCACTTGCAGAACATGTTTTGTAACTGGGAGACTTAAACTGAAGGAAAAAGAAAATGGGGCCCTTTGATCAGAAACTTCACAGTCAAAACTGAGGAAGGCACAGAATAAAAATAAGTTAATAACAGGAAACATGCTGTGAGGGTTTTCTCTGCACTGAACAACTCTTGCGCTAACCCCTGCACTATCCATATTGACCATTTTCTATCCTCACAGTGCCTGGAGTTGGATTCTTACTCTCCTCATTTTATATCAAGAAAACTTAGGTGAGACAACATGCTCAAAGACAGATAGAGAGACAGACAGCATCCAGGTAATGATCAGATCATCAGAGACCCTGCTGTTTTAACTACATTCTCCTTAAAGTACTGGTATTGTCCAGAGAAAGATGCTGGGCTTGGACACTGGCTCTGCTGGTAGAGCCTTCCTAGCTCACATGAAACCTGAGGTTGGATTCCCTTCATCCCACACCCTACATGGGCACGGTAGCACACATCTGCTATCCCAGCACCCTGGAAGTAGAAGCAGGAGGGTAGGAACTTCAGGGTCACGTAGCCTACTTAATGAGTTAAGTCAGAAGTTAGTTAGAGGGGGTGGGCAGAGGACCACGTAGCCTAGCTGACCTTAAAATCACCACAGAGCTTAAACATATGATACACTTGTCTCTACCCGCCAACAGTTGGCATTACAAGCGTGTGTCGTCTTCCCTGTTTTGTGCAGTGTTGGGGATCAAACCCCAAGTTTCATGCATCCTAGGCACATACTCGACCATCTGAGCTACACCCCAAGCCCTCAGGAAGCAACTTCTGAAGAGAATTACCTAGAGTTGGAATTCTAAGGGCACACACTCCTAGGCTGGGGACTCCTGGGGTAGCTGACAGTTATCCATCCCAGAAACACCCAGGGGAGGTTGTGGCGGTATGCTGGCCCCTCTGACTCTTCAGAGCTTCTGTCAGGTTTCAGCTCCCGCCACTGACTCCAAGAGAGTTCTTCCAACCGAGCTGCATGGATCTGAGTGTGAGGTGAATGTAAAGAGAAAAGGAAGAAGAAGCAGAATGCACAGGAATGAGTAGGGGGAACTGGGAAGATGGCTCAGTGGGTAAAGCATTTGCCAAGCAAACATGAGAACATGAAGTTGGATCACCACAGCTCAGACATGGCAGGCAATGTCTGCAATCCCTGTGCTCCTGTGGAGAGCTTGGAAGTAGAGACAGGAGAATCCCCAGAGTCTTGTGGACAAGCTAACCTGGTGTGCCAGCGGTGACCAAGAGACCCTGTCTCAGACAAAGTAGACAGTGAGGGCCGACACCTGAGGTTGTCTTCCAACCTCCATATGCATCCTGTCACACGCACCCACACACAGCTGCACACACATGTCCATAAGCATGTTACAAACAGAGATGATAAAATAAATAAATGAAGGAGGAAAGAACCCAGGGATCATTCATAGTTTTCTACCCCTAACCTGCAGGAAAATTAAGATCTTATTTCACATCTGGTGGGGTAAAGCCACAGCTGCCTTCCTGTCTGGATGTTCTTCCTCCAGCGTAACAGGTAAAGTGAGAGAGGAGACGCCAAGCTGGAAGGCTGCCGATTCCTCCACGGTGCCTGGAGAAAGGGAGCTGTGTCCAGATGGCTCCGGGTAGGTACCCAGCAGAGCCACTGTGCCGAGAAGCACTGCCAAGCAGCCTCATGCCTGAACCGAGGACTGGAGCCACTTAAGCTCTCCATCACAGGGCCATCAATCATGGACTTGGGGAAAAAATACTTTCTCAGTGCTAGGGTTTATTATCAAGTCTTAATGAAAATATATGAGTTTCACAGAATAGTCTGAAAAGTGCCGAGTATCTGAATGCAAAGTGGTGAGATTGTGTGATGAGGTGCAAGAGGCAAAGTGACTACCTGATTAGAGCCAGGGGCAGAGCGAGAAGAGAGGCTACAGAGTGAGACCGGGCCACAGCTTAAGGAAGGGGTGAGAGAGGCGGGAGGGAAAGAAGGGGGAGGGAGAGAAGGAGGAGAGCATTGGCAAAAAAAAGAGAAAGGGATCAATTCTGTGGAAACCAGATTTATATTCAAAAGCTTAGCTTTCTAAAAATACGTATTATTTTGTGTGCATGTCTGCATACATTCATGTGGGGTGCAAGGTCACACAAAACAGACTCCTGGAACTGGAGTTACTGGCATTTTTAAGTTGCCTGAGTGGGTGCTGGGAATCGAACTTGGGCCCTTCAAAAGGGCAGGAAGCGTTCTTAACTTCTGAGCCATCTCTCCAGCAGCCCCATGTTAGACAAGTGACAAAAGCTAACCCCAACCCACACTAAAGAAGAAAGGTGCATATCCTGCACAGGGATTCAAATGTATGTGCAATTCTTCTGCACCCCAAATTTCCTCTTAGCTGAGGTTGGTGATAGGCTTAATGCGTGTGCCCTGCTGCACCAGCTGTGCCTGACTGACTCTGTCTCTTCACTCTCCTCAGCCATTCAGTTATGCTCATTGTTCTCTTTGTTAGGTAGGATCCAATATTTTCTGTAATATATCATTATTTATTAGGCATTGAAACTGTCTTTTAAAGTCTGCTAGGCGCTTTATTAGGACTCTCACCGTCTTTCCCATGTTCTGGTAATAAAGTAGCTCACATTCTGAGTAGTCTTCTCTTAACTTTAATTTCTCCATCACCCTGTTATTTTTAGTGTGTGATTTTGTACTATTGGAGGGGTTTTTTTTCAGGGAATTTTCTTCCTGTTGTAATATAAATTCTTGGACAAACTTCCAGGTAAATTTTATCGTGTTTAATAAAAATTCTTGAACCAACTCAATTCTATACATCATTTATCTAAGTCTAAATATTTTTCAAGAACTGTTTGTTGAAAACAGTTCTTTTTAAGATGCATGGCAGCCTTTAATTTTAGTAGAGTACTGGGATGATTCCAGGGCCCACTTCATCCTGGTGTTTGTTACCTGAGACTTTACCTGAGAGCACATGACATGAACATCTATTCACCACAGTCAGGGAACTAATGACAGACCAAAGTAGTCTTTACACCAAGTTTGATGTCTCTGTTTCCTTTCTTTTTTTTTTTTTTTTCTTTTTTTCGGAGATGAGGATCGAACCCAGGGCCTTGTGCTTGCTAAGCAAGCGCTCTACCACTGAGCTAAATCCCCAACCCCTGAGCTAAATCCCCAACCCCCTCTGTTTCTTTTCTATCACTGTGATAAAACACCATAACAAGGCAACTCATGTAAGAAAGCATTTCATTGGGCTTATGAGTTCAGAAGGTTAGGATATGTGACATTGGAGCAATTTCACATCTAATTCCCCGAGCAGGAGACATAAAAAGAGCTCACTGGGAATGGCCCAAGTCTTTTGAAATCTCAATGCCCACCTTTAACAAGACAACACTCTTCTCAATCCTTCCTAAACATTTCCACCAATAGAAGATCCATACTCAAACATATATAGCCTATGGAGGTCTATTTACATTCAAACCAACGCACTTACAAACCAAATATTTTGTAGGGGTTATTTACAAGAGTGTGGTCCAGAGGTTACTCACAGGAACAGGAGATAACTCATGAAAGCTGTATCCCTGTGGATCTCTGCATGACTTGGAGTTAGCTCAGCAAGTCAGACAATCTCCTCCAGGAGACTCTGGTTCTGCCCAACAATTATTAACTGCTTCCACAATCTTGAGAGGGGTCCTATGTGTGTTGTTAGTTTCAGGGCCTTCTTGAGACTTGTGGGTTGTTTACTTCCCGAGTCTCATGAGCCTCCTCTTCTCTCCAGGAAGAAATGTTTTCATGAAGAAGAAATAGCTATACAACACGTAAGTCCTATATCACTTCCTCTCCTAGAATGTAGACAGGACATATGGATATGCTGGATCTCAATGTCTTGACAAAGGCAAGGAGACTTTTACCGATGGCATTACAGTCACTAATTAATAAAGATGAATTCATAAAAAAAGGAGATTATTCTGGGTGGGCCTGACTTAATCATGTGAACCTTCAAACAGGACCTGTTGTTCAAAGATACTCCTCCTGAGGCAGGGGTTGGGGTGGGGGGTCAGTCCACCTTCTCAGAGGAGAAGGTAGATGGGGGGGGGAATTATGGGAGGGAGGTAGTGACAGAGTGGGTGGCCAGTGATCAGGATGTAAATTGAATAAATAAAAATGAAAAAGAAGAAAAGATCCTAAAAGTCCAAATGAATTTAATCAGCAAAAATTAACTTTGGCGGTGTCAAGGGCTGGGAGGGTGGAGGTGGGGCAGATCTCAGATGACTGCTCAGCAGTTCAGAGTATTTATTGTTCTGCCAGTGGACCTGAGTTCAGTTCCCAGGGCCCATGCTGCACGGCTCACAACCACTTGTAACTCCAGCTCCAGGACTCATCACCTACAAGCAACTGCATTCCATGTGCATATTGATACACAATTAATATTAAAAACCCTTTTTAATTTTATACAATTAAAATCTAAGTTGACATTTGTTCTACAGATTATATTTATAAAGGTGAGACACTAGACAGGAATATTTTGGAAAGATTTTCTAATAACAAACAATTGAAGTAATTTCGGCATGATTAATCTGTCTTTAAGAAATGCACCTAACTTGAAGGGTCCCATTGAGGAGTGAAGAACGACATCCCCACTGCTCATCCCATAATACCAGCAGGAGAGGCAGAATGCCGCATTCCTTGGAGCTTCACAATAGCTCACTGAACTTGGGACCATTCCACATGTCGAAATAAAAAGAAGGTAATTACCCAAATAATTTCACCTTTTTTTTTTCTTTCCAAACCTTTCAGCTGAAATAACCAGATAATTACAAATGGCTTATTTTGTATTCCAAGAGCATTTCAGGTCCTGTTTGAATTATTCATATGAATTCTTCCATTGTTCATTTTGACTTTCTCGAATGGAGCTATTCCAAGGCTAAGGAGAAAGTGTGTTGGCAATGACATCTGGACCCTGGATGGAGGCCCTGAAGTTACGGAAGAACATTAGCCAATCGGACAGCTGGCAATGTCTTCATTTACTGACCAAGCAGATTAAATACAAGCCTTTCTGGCCCCGCTGGGGACATTGCTTTTTAGATCCTGATCAAGAACTTACTGGGATCCTGTAGGATGCCTGAGCCCAGCACTTTGCTGCATGCAGGGCAATAATTATGCTCAATTACAGCCTAGCATGTGGTTTCTGGCATATAAAAATCTCCCTGCGGCAAACCAATCTTTAGGGCAAAGAAGAGCCCGTTTTGGCCCTCTTCCATGCTGCTAAATAGCCTTCCTTAATTCAGTCTCCAGAGGGCTTCCAACTTTCCAGATCTCTCACCCGCTGCCACAAAACCCATGTTAGAGGATGGCATTGATATTTCCAGGGAACCTGACACAGGGATGGCAATGCCTTGCCTCATAGAAAGAGAGCCCTGTTGAGATTATGCAATGTGAAACTAAACCAAAAGCAAAGCTCAGAGGTGACCTTACAGAAAACAGCTCCGACTTGGGGCGGATGCATTTTGAAAGGATCCTGCCAAGCCTACCTGTTTGTTCTCTTGTGGGCATACACCCACCAGCTGTTTCTAAAGACTAGGTGAAGCCAAGCCAGACATATCAAAGAAACAAATAGAGAGCCCGGCGGGAGGTACGGAGGTGTGGGCTAACAGCTCAAAAGAGACATCCGGGTGAGACTCCGCCTTCTCCGGCCTGTACCTCTGGCAGACACAATAGACTGCAAAGATGGAGGACTGAAATGCAATTTAGGAATCAGATCTGATAATGAGAATGTTACAAAAATCATCAGCTTTTTGATCGCATTGTTTAAAATATATGCAGGCATATCACAAGGATACTAATTAAGATTATCTAGGTATTTCACCTTAGCGTAATTTCTTAGTGACTCTTTCTTCACATTGGTAAAATACTCTGACAAAGCAACTTAAGGTAGAAAGTGTTTATCATGGCTCACAATCCAAAGAAGCAGTCCATCTTCTCAAGAGAGTCAAGATAGTTGGAGCATGAAGCGAACAGGTCACATGGTGTTCACCGTCAGGAAGCAGAGAGCAATGAGTTAATGCATGGGGCTCAGCTGACATAATCTACTTATACAGTCCTGGACCCAAGCCACTGAATGGTGCTACACACAGTGAGAAGATTTTACCTTCTCTATTAACTCCAACAAGATAATCCCACCCGGGCAGGCCCGAAGGTCCATCTCCTCCTCAATTCTAGATTCTTTCAAGCTGACCATTAACAAGAAAGCAAGATGCAACAGAATCTGATATAGCGTGAAGAAATGAAGGAGGGGGATTGCTGGCTAAGAGATCGGACTCAAGTAAATTACAGCAATGACTGGTAATATACAAAGAAATAGCTATAAATGTCTGTAATAGTAAGAGAGCAGAATTATGTGTATCTCTATAAAATGGGCACAAATGAAAGGAACACATTGATTATCCAACTAACCAGAATGTTCCATAAAATGTTATATAGCACATAATAACCCCACTGTAAATGTTATATAAAATTAATGTCAGTTTTAAATATCAAACATTTTTATATGCCTATGAAAAATTAAGAATCAAGAGCAAGTGAGATACTCAAGATCAGCCAAAAGGATGCTAATGTGTAGTGTCCAGGATATGCTTTTTATCTTCTAGAAATCATCCAATAGCAAATGGAGATCTTCAAAGCGATTCCCATGAAGGTACCTCTGACTTCTATAGATCACCACTAGGTGATCCACATTTGATGTGAAAATGTCTATATTCCTAAAAGTAATCTACAGATTCAATGCAATCGCCAAGAAAATCCCAAAGGCATTTTCCCAAGAACTAGAAAAATAATCGGCAATGTCACGCAGAAGCCCAGAAGACCATGAATCTTTAGCAGAGAGCAGCAATGAGGCTAACATAATAATTGGGCTCAAACTGTACTACAAGCTATAGTAGCAAAAACAGAATCAATTGTACTGCCACAAAACCTCAATGGAGGTCCAGGAGTAAGCCTAGGCAACTGCCAAAATTACACATATTAAAAAAGACTATTTCTTTCAAGATGGTGCTGGGATATCACATTGCACTCTAAGTTTACATCTCTACACCTGTAAATTAGTGCAGCTCTTGGATACCATCAGAGAAGTTCTTTAATGTGGTGGTCAGCAGTTAATACAGAAACTTACAACTGGTCAACTGGAGAGTGTCTGGGTAGTGTTCAGCCATAAATGAGATACCTATAACACAAGCTCTCCCCCAAAGGCTCAGGCAACATCATGTAGAAGGACAATCGTAGATGACAATGGTTCAAGGGGACTGGAGCAAATTAGTGTCTCTGGACCTAAGATGTTGCTATGGTTGCCTGCACTGTGTCTACAAAAGGCCAATCTAGATTCTAACATGGAGGGGGTACTCAAGAGCCCACACCCTAACTGAGGAGCTACTGGACTTTGGTGACTGCTGGAAGGGAGAGAGTCCATATTTTTTGACTGCTTTTTTAATTTTTATTTTATGTATGTTGGTGTTTTGCTTGCATGTGTGTCTGGGAAGGTGCCAGATCCCATGGAATTGGAGCTACACATGGTTGTGAGCTGCCATGTGGTGGCTGGGAATTGAACTGGGGTCCTCTGGAAGAACAGCAAGTGCTCTTAACCACTTAGCCATTTCTCCAGCCCTAAGAGTCAGTTCTCTTTAAGGATGTAGCCACTAATAGGTTGACAATGTTTCTGTGGATAGCCCTATAACAATATATATTTGAGTTGCACAGACTGGGCTTTCTGAGTTATTTTAAGAAATAAGAGATAACGTTAGGAATGGGAGTAAGAAGGGAACTGTATCTGGGAGGAGTTACAGGGAGAATTGGAAGTGAATGTGGTCAAATACACGGTGTACAGGTATGGAATTCTCAAAGAATTTATTGGAAATGTTATTTTAAACAATAAATAAATAATACCTATATAAATAGTGTACTGGAAAAACTGTATTTCCACATTTAGAAGAATGAAACCTTTAAAAAAAAAAAAAAAAAAACAGTACAAAGTACACCAAGGACCTTAAGGTAAGACCTGAACTCAAAACTCCTGGGAGGAAATGGGGGAAGACAAGCTGTGTGCAAGGGCAAGGATTCTATGTCAAACCCAAAGGAAATAAAACTGAGAATTGACAAATGGGATTGCATAAAGTTAAAAACTTCTGCCCAGCGTAGGACGCAATCACCAAAATGAAGAGGCAGACTGAAGAATAGGAGGAATTATTTGACAATTACACCTCGGACAGGGGTTTAATATACAGTATATATAAGGAATTGCAAAAATTACACACAAAAATACCAAAAATCATCCAGTCAGTGAATGAGCTGAACAAGTCAATCTTAAAAGAAGAAATATAATTGATTAATAAGTATTTGTAAAGTATCCAATATCCTTAGCTATGGAAAAATGCAAATTAGAACTACTTTGGGATTCCGTCTCAGCCCTTTCAGAATAACTGCATTTGAGAATAAATGTTGGTGAGGGTACAGAGAAAGAGGAACATTCTGTCGCTGCTGGGAGAACTTCTTCAGCCTCTATGAAAATCATATGCTCATTCCTCAAGACAACTAAGTAGAACACCATATGATCCAGCTGTACCACTGCTGAGTGTACAACCAATGGACGTTAAGTCAGCATACCATGGAGATAGTTCTAAAATCATGTTTATAGCTGCTGTATTGACAGCATCCAGGAAATGAAACTAGCCCAGATGTGTCAATAGATGAATGGATAAAGGAAATGGTGTGTGTGTGTGTGTGTGTGTGTGTGTGTGTGTGTGTGTGTGTACACACATGTGGTGGTTTGAATATGCTTGGCCTAGGGAGTGGCACTATTAGGAGGTGTGGCCTTGTTGGAGAAAGTGTATCACAGTGGGCATGGACTTTATGACCCTCATCCTAGCTGCCTGGAAGCTAATCTTTTCCCATTTGCTTTTGGAACAAAGTGTAGAACTCTCAGCTCCTCCTGTACCATACCTGCCTGGACAGTGCCATGCTTCCCACCATGATGATAATGGGCTGAACCTCAGAACCGGTAAGTCAGCCCCAATTAATGCTGTCCTTCATAAAAATCCCCTCGGTCATGGTGTCTCTTCACAGAAATGGAAACCCAAAGATAAAATACACAATGGAATTGTATACAACTGTAAAAATATGAAATCATAACAATTGCAGAACATGGATACTACTAGGAATCATTATGTTAATTCCAGTCTCAAAAGAGAATTGACATATTGTCTCATATGCAGAATTTGTGTGTGTGTTTGTGTGTGTGTGTTCTTAATTGTCCCGGCAGGAATGAGGCCTTTCTAAAGAGACACTTGAGTCTCTTTTTTTGGCTAATACAGTACCAAAACCATGGACTCCAAGAAATTGATTTCCCTGGGAAACTCACACTGGGAGAAGAAGCTAAAGCCTAGTGCTGGTGAAAGGGGGGACGTGTTGCCCTCAAGGATGCCCCAAATTTTCCTGTATTGATGGTTTCCTGGAGAAAATTATTTTCCTGGGACAAAAGAACCTGAAAATCATAGTAGATCTACACCTTTAAGGACACACAGAAAGGCCTTGTGTGTGAGTTCAGGAGGTGGGTTGCTATGGGTATGTAGTTTAATAGAAGAGTTATTCATACCATAAACAGACAGACAGACAGGCAGTAAGGGGGACCCTAGAGAAAGGAAATCGAGACCCTCACGACAGAAGTGAGCATTGCTTAGTTTCCCAGCACAAGCCTGTATTCCGGTCTCTGGTTCTTAAGCAGGAGGCAGGAAAGGGGCGTGAAGAAAGAGGCATGGCCAGCATACTTCTTTACATGTGAACTCATTCCTAAAATGGGGATCCTAGTGCCTGGAGTCTATTCACTAGAGATTAGTGGACAATGCTCTCAGTAGGGGCTACTGGTATCTGTACAGAGGAAGGGTCTATGGCTATGTAGCATGTGTGGTAGCCGAAGTCTAACACTACACTTTTATTTTTAGACAGGGTCTCTATGTAGCCTTGTTGTGCTGTCCTAGAACTTGCCATATAGACCAGGCTGGCCTTGAACTCACAGAGGTGTATCTGTCTCTGACTCTCAAGTACTGGGATTATAGGCATACACCACCAAGCCTGGCATAGCACTGCATTCTTGTACAAATAGGCATGCAGATAACATGGTGAAATCTCTAATAGTTTGCATGCTAACCTAGTAATCCAGTATTTCAAAAAATCACTCATAAGCATGTAAAAAGAATGATAAGGTATTTTTTTATATCAACTGGTGAAAAAGTGAATTATGCCTTGTGATGGTTTGTATATGCTAGGCCCAGGAAGTGGCACTATTTGAGGTATGGCCTTGTTGAAGTAGGTGTGTCATTGTGGGTGTGGGCTTAAGACTCTCATCCTAGCTCACTGGAAGTCATATTGTGCTAGCAGCCTTCAGATAAAGATGTAGAACTCTCAGTTCCTCCTGCACCATGCCTGCCTGGATGCTGCCATGTGCCTGCCTTGATGATACTGGACTGAACCTCTGAACCTGTAAGCCAGCCCCAATTAAATGCTGTCCTTTATAAGAGTTGTCTTGGTCATGGTGTCTGTTCATAGCAGGTAAACCCTAAGTAAGACATGCCTACATGTGTCTATGTCACCTGAAGCTAGTGTTTGGCACTCAAAAAATTCTCTGTATGAGTTTAAGGCTAAAACTCCAGTAGCTGGAGAGATGGCTCAGTGATGGGAAGCACTAATATTTCTTGCAGAGGACCCAAGTTTGGCTCATAGCTCCTTCTTCTGGCCTACATGGGCCCCTGCATGCACATGATGTGTATACAAACAGGCACATACACACTGAATGAATGAGTGAATGAGTGAGTGAATGAATGAGTGAATGAGTGAATGAATGAATGATCAAGCTAAAATTCAGACAGGAGAGCCAAGAGTCTCACCATTGACAAGCATCTCAAAAATGCTTGTTTATCTAAACAATATACAAAAGTACAATATAGCTTTGGGGAACAGGAAGTGAGGTGATCCATCTTGGTTCACCAATGATGAGCTTTCAGTGCTCTTAAAACCACGTATTTCCATAAGAAAAAAAAAAAGGAGGATGGGGGAAGAGAAAGAGAAGACACATTACCTCTAATTGCATTACCACAATCTGAGTAGGTTTTGCTAGGTTTTATTCTTTCTCTATACTTTTACTTATTATGGAAGTTTGATATTTTCATGCTGTTAAGAAACAATTACATGCACACTTTAACTTGCCCTTTTATACATGAGTACATTCTCATTATTATAAACTCCTAATTTAAAAAGTGATGTATTTCCAAAGGGAAAGTATGCCTCTGGGGCATGGGGAGGAGGCGCACTACACCTTGGGAAAGGCTGGTGCTAAGTACCTCGACACTTTCAAGCCCAAGGAGGGGGGATAATGGTTCTGAAGTTTGGTGTTCGCCCTCTCCTTCAGCCTCACTCCTGCTTGGGAGACAGTCCCAGCTCGACTATTGCAGCATCTTACCCTCTCCCATCAACGAACTGCCTAGTTCCCGCCTCAGGAGGTCAATTCCCTAGTTCCCTCCTCATGAAGTAAGGACCTTGTTTCTGCCAAGGGCTTGAAGGGAGGTTCATAGCAAATCAATTGTGTTGCTTTTTAAACAGTGTGTGGGCCCTGTACAAAACTTAAGTCCAAGTGGATCAAGGACCTCCACATTAAACCAGTACACTCAAACTAATAGAAGAAAAAGTGGGGAAGAATCTTGAACACATGGGCACTGGAGAACATTTCCTGAACAAAACACCAATGGCTTATGCTCTAAGATCAAGAATCAACAAATGGGATCTCATAAAACTGCAACGCTTCTGTAAGGCAAAGGACACTGTTGTTAGGACAAAACAGCAACCAACAGATTGGGAAAAGATCTTTACCAATCCTACAACTGATAGAGGGCTTATATCCAAAATATACAAAGAACTCATGAAATTAGACTGCAGGGAGACAAATAACCCTATTAAAAAATGGGGTTCAGAGTTAAACAAAGAATTCACAGCTGAGGAATGTCAAATGGCTGAGAAGCACCTAAAGAAATGTTCAACATCTTTAATCATAAGGGAAACGCAAATCAAAACAACCCTGAAATTCCACCTCACACCACTCAGAATGGTTAAGATCAAAAACTCCAGTGACAGCAGATGCTGGTGAGGATGTGGCAAAAGAGGAACACTCTTCCATTGTTGGTGGGATTGCAGACTGGTACAACCATTCTGGAAATCAGTCTGGAGGTTCCTCAGAAAATTGGACATTGCACTACCTGCACTATACCTCTCTTGGAGATATACCCAAAAGATGCTCCAACATATAACAAAGACACATGCTCCACTATGTTTATAGCAGTCCTATTTATAATAGCCAGAAGCTGGAAAGAACCAGGATGCCCTTCAACGGAGGAATGGTTACAGAAAATATGGTACATCTATACAATGGAATACTACTCAGCTATCAAAAGCAGACTTTATGAAATCCATAGGCAAATGGATGGAACTGGAAAATATCATGCTGAGTGAGGTAACCCAATCACAGAAAAACATACATGGTATGTACTCATTGATAAGTGGATATTAGCCCAAATGCTCGAATTACCCTAGATGCACAGAACACATGAAACTCAAGAAGGATGACCAAAATTCAGATGCTTCACTCCTTCTTTAAAAGGGGAACAATAATACCCTTGGGAGGAGATAGGGAGGCAAAGTTTAGAACAGAGACTGAAGGAACATCCATTCAGAGCCTGCCCCACATGTGGCCCATACATATACAGCCACCAAAATAGATAAGATGGATGAAGCAAAGAAATGCAGGCTGACAGGAACCGGATGTAGCTCTCTCCTGAGAGGCACAGCCAGAATACAGCAAATACATACGTGAATGCCAGCAGCAAACCATTGTACTGAGAATGGGACCCCCATTGAAAGAAAGAGCTTGAAGGGACTTGAGACCCCATATGAACAACAATGCCAAGCAACCAGACCTTCCAGGGACTAAGCCACTACCCAAAGACTATACATGGACTGACCCTGGGCTCCAACCTCATAGGTAGCAATGAATAACCTAGTAAGAGCACCAGTGGAAGGGGAAGCCCTTGGTCCTGCCAAGGCTGGACCCCCAGTGAACGTGATTGTTGGGGGGAGGGCAGCAATGGGGGAAGATTGGGAGGGGAACAACCATATAGAAGGGGAGGAAAAGGGGTTAGGGGGATGTTGGCATGGAAACCAGGAAAGAGAATAACATTTGAAATGTAAATAAGAAATACCTAGTTAAATAAAGATGGAAAAAAAATAAAGAGTGTATGGGGCGGCACAGTGCCTGGAACTTTAAAGAGACACATTAGGGCCGCTCTAGCACTCGAGGACAGTTTTTCTCACTGGTGGTTGTTGTTGTTGTTGTTGTTGTTGTTGTTGTTGTGTTGCTTTGTTTTGTTTTGTTTTTTTTTAACTTTTGCTGACAGCACAGAGTGCTCTGTCAGCATTTCGTGTATGAAGCCTTGGTGGGTGCACGTAAGTCGTGGGATGCATTCTTTTCAAGATTCTCACAGCACTCCCATATCACTCCCTGTCTGATGTAGACTCTTCCTCAGGAGAAGGCAGCTCTGCCCAGTGCACTTTCACTACTACTGGCTAATTCTGAGGGCCCTGAGGGGGGTGTGAGAAAAGTAGAGTGTGTAAGTTTTTCTGGGTGAACTGTAAACATCCACTCACCCGAGACAGGCACCAACAACAGATGAAAGCGTCGACTGTTCCAACTGCACCTTGGTGAACCAGTGAGCATGCGTACAGGATTATCCACTAAGGGATGGGTGAAGGGTTACAGGCCCCAAGATGGACGGCCTCAGCTCAGAGGAAACTGTTAGAGAATAATGGAAACTGAAGTTCAGAGATGGGGTCAGGGCAACTTGAGTTAACTACAAGGCTGATTGACTAAAATGTCTGTGTCTGAGGAGAGCTGGAGCACTGTGAACCCAGAACTAAATTATCTTGGGCTATCTTCACAGCCTTTCATTGTCATCTGTGTCTGACCTAACATCCCTGTGCCTACTGAGTACATTTTTTGGAATAAAAGAACAGGTCCTGTGCTTCCAGCAACCCAAAGGCTATCAGATAGTCCCCGAAGCCTACAACAGAAATTTCCCTGCTTTCCTATAACCACCTACCTGGGGTTGCCACTCAAGTATTTGAAAAAAAAAATCTTATTGTATACTTGTTCTGTTACTATAAAAATGTCATGAAACTAATACCACACTCAAACATGAAATTTGGGGCAACTTACTTCAGTGTTCTTGGGTTCTGTTCACTCATATTAGCTGCAGGGTAAACCATTTCTTAATCCAATTGTGGTTTTGTAGCCATAGTAGTTTGTCTCTTAGATAAATTTATCCTGCGACTAGATTCCTCCCATGATACCCCCACCATACAGTTACAGAGTGCTATACACCAGAAACTTCACTCTCCCCAAGCCCCATCATATACAAGCAAATACTTAGCCCCCAAATTTCTTTCTTGAATTTGTATTATAATTATTTATGCGTGTGTTGGGGTGCCATATAACACCTGCTGAAGCCAGAGGGTAGCTATGTGAAATCAGTTCTCTCCTTCTACCTGTGTGCGGGTGCTAGGGATTAAACTCTAATCACCAGGCTTACATGGCAAATACGTTTACCTGCTGGGTCTAGAAATGCTTTGAGGAGGCTGCTGTTGATGGCTTTCTGATTAAGAGAAAGCTTCTTTTCAGGGTTAACTTGATATTTTGACTGCAGTGAGAGCAATTTTCTAACAGTGAAAACTTAGTGAAGCAGGCAGGCATGATCAGCCACCACACATTCTTAGGAAGAAGATAGAAGGTGGTGTCTCTGCCATATCCTCAATTGTAAAGGAAAAGACTGTATCTGAACTCGTAATGCACTGAGCTTTCTGATGGGAGGTAGAAGCAAGAAGCTCAGACCCCAGGAAAAAACCCTTTACAGGATTCAGAACTCGAGCAGGTCTTCCAGGACTCAAATGCACAGCAAACACAGACCAGCGAATCACCTTGTTAGATGCAAATTGTTTTGCTTACATGTGCGTTTGATTTTTTTTTTTCATCTTGCAAGTTTAATAACCTTACTTTGTTAGCATGAGCCAGGCTTCTGGAATGAACCTTAGGATCCTTACATGTCTCCTTTCTAAGTATAAGAACATTTCTTATACTTAGTTAACATTTTTCAGGCTAGGAGCATAGCTTGGAAAGTTAAGCATTTGCTTGACTGAGTTTGAACCTTCAGAGCACATCTTTGGGAACAACCATGGGAACATGCACTTATCCCCCATGCTGGAGAGGCATAGATTCCTGCAAACTGCTTGCTAGCCAGCCTAGCCTACTGGATGAACTCTAATGCAATCAGAGACCCTGCCTCAGCAACAGAGATGGATAGGGCCCAGGAAATAACAGCATTCAGTTTACCCGCACGCATGCACGCATGCACAGACACGCACACACAGAGGTGCTCGCAAACACACACACATTTCCATTTAGCTTATAAAGGTAGATCTTGGCTATTCGTCTATAATTTTCAAGTGAAGAAACTGAGGCCCAGAGTGAGCTATGTGCCTAAAAGCACACAACCAATTAGCAGCAGATTCAAGACTTTTAACTTCAAATGAGGAAATTACACTTAAATGACCCCATTAGATAACTGTATCCTTTGAAATTTACACTGCAGCCTCCCAATTACTAAGGGTCTATTGTATCGGGTACTTTACATATAGTTTTTATTTAAATCTTTACATAAAATCTCCAAGCTAAGGGTCATTAATGGATGTCATTAAAGTGTTTAAATAATACTATTATGTAGCACTTATGGTGTTCTGAGTACTTTCTGGATATTATCTCCAATTTCACAAACCCTCTTGCTGAATCTCATTGCCCTTATTTCATACATGAAAGGGCCTGGGTCCCTAGGGATGAAGGGACTCCCAAGGGCCCCATGACTTAGAAGTGACTAGGGCTGGATCCAAATCTCAAAGCCTGTGTAGTATCCCACAGCTATCCATGTAGATACTTGTAACATGCCCACCCCTTGGTGGATTTGTTGGGTACCACAGAATACCCCATGGTATTAAGTACCTAGTCAGATAATGGAGTAGCTTGTCTAAGGAGACTGATGCTTCCAGGAAGGGCTGAGTTCTCAGCATAGGACCTAGCCTTTTCACTTAGGAATGGCTGATGTCCAAGAAGAAGGAGGAGGAGGAAGCAGAGGAGGAAGAGGAACACAAAGGGGAGGAGGAAAAGGAAGAGGAGGAGGAAGGAGGAGGAGGAAAAGAAGCAGCAGCAGAAGAAGAAGAAGAAGAAGAAGAAGAAGAAGAAGAAGAAGAAGAAGAAGAAGAAGAAGAAGAAGAAGAAGAAGAAGAAGAAGAAGAAGAAGAAGAAGAAGAAGAAGAAGAAGAAGAAGGGAAACTCATTGATATTTGATATTTACTGCTTATATTGTAAAGTTGGTGAGGAAGTTGGTTGAAAAGAAACAGCAAAGAGTCAGTGACTCACTGGGCAGCAGCACAGGCTGTGTTTAGGAAAGCACCAGCAAAGGGGATGTCCAGCAGAATACCCAAAGCCACTGTCCACTTACAGGGTATAGTGGTTTAAACATGCTTGGCCCAGGGAGTAGCACTATTGAGAAGTATGCTCTTGTTGGAGTAGGAGTGGCCTATTGAAGGAAGTGTGTCACCGTGGGGGTGCGCTTTGAGAGAGCTTCCTCCCAACTGCCTGAGGATTCAGTCTTCTTCTGCATCAAGATGTGGAACTCTCAGCTCCTCCAGTGCCATGCCTGCCTGGATGCTATCATGCTTCCTGCCTTGACGATAATGGACTGAACCTCTGAACCTGCTAGCCAGCCCCAAAATAAATGTTGTCCTTTAAAAGAGCTGCCTTGGTCATAGTATCTCTTCACAGCAATGGAAATCCTAACTAAGACACAGGGAAGGGGAAAGGCTGAAAATTTGCCATATGAGGCTCATAGTAGCCCATTGCTTGGAGTAGCTGGGGAAATAATGTGAGTGGTGTGTTCAAAAATGTCAGATGTCCGACAAACATTTCTCAGGATCAGCTGTTATTACAGGTCCAGAAAGTCATGTTCCTTAGTTCTGGGGACCAAGTTCCTTTACATGGGGGGAATTGTCATTTTTTTTAATCAAAATGGAAGAGCTTTATGAAATAACGTGACCATTTCTGACATCATTGTCCTACATGGTGTTAATCATGTGCTGTGTGTGCATCATAGAGAGAGGTCTAGCTATCTTACACCTATATCATGAGGTGTAAGATTTCTTGAAAAAAGAAACATCGAGGGGAATGAGGAGATGACTTTGCGATACAGTGCTTCCCTTAGTTACATCCTCAGAAGTCACATGTACATTGGGGCCATGGTGATGCAGTTTGAAATTTCAGCACTGGGGAATCAGAGACAGGAGGATTCCTTGGACTTGCTGGTCAGCCAGTCTAGCCAGTCCACAAGACTCTTTCAGTAACAGACTTTTTCTCATTAAAAAAAAATCAAGGTAGCTGGTCCCTGAGGAAGAAGATCAAGGTTGACCTCTGGTCTTTGTGTGTTCACACACACCTGTACCAACACACATGCAGCTGCCTATACAAATACACACCAACCCAAACACACGTACCACAAAAACACAATCATTTCGGAAAGAGGTGAGGCCCTGCCCCACTCTGCAGTGATTTGCAGAATATCCTCCAGTTAAAGGAAATTGCCATAAAAATCATTCACCAAAACTTGATTTCTCTTACTTGTAAGTTATTGTCTTAATCTGTTCAGGTTACTCTGAGAAAAGACTAAGATCTGGCATCTCATTAAAAACAAACAAACGAACACACAAATGAACTTCTCACAATCCTGGAGGCTGGGAAGTTCAAGGTTAAGGCATTGGCAGACCTGGTGTCCCAAGAGAACCGCTGCCTGGTTCAGACAGCTGCCCCTTCACTGTGTGCACATGTCAAAGGGGACAAAGGATGTTACTGAGGCCATTTTCTTTTATAAGAGTGCTAGTTACTCTTTGAATGAATACTCTCCATTGTTGCCAGGTATACCAAGACCAAATGAGAAGCTCATTTTTAGATAATTTCAAAAGCATGTTGAGCCGAGAGATTTAGAGACCGGAGAAGAGCATCAAGATTACTCTAGGAAAACAGGTAGTTCACAGAGAAGACTGAAAACCTTTCCCAGCTGGACTGCATGGATGGGAAGAGCCTTGAGAAGAACCTACACTAGAGAAGCAGGGGAGGGATGCCATGGAAGTGACCTAGAGAGGGTCAGGAGGCGCCTGACCTGGGCTTTGTAGCACATGCCTTTCTCCTTCCAGCCTGCTCCCTTTTTTTTTTTTTTTTTTTTTTTTATTAAAGTATTTCTATGTACATTTGGAAACATCCCTTTCCCCCCCTTCCTTATGGGTGTTCCTCCCCTCCCACCCTCCCCCATTGCCCCCTCCCCCGACAGCCTAGTTCACTGGGGGGTTCAGTCTTAGCAGGACCCAGGGCTTCTCCTTCCACTGGTGCTCTTACTAGGATATTCATTGCTACCTATGAGGTCAGAGTCCAGGGTCAGTCCATGTATAGTCTTTAGGTAGTGGCTTAGTCCCTGGAAGCTCTGGTTGCTTGGCATTGTTGTACATATGGAGTTTCAAGCCCCTTCAAGCTCTTCCAGTTCATTCTCTGATTCCTTCAACGGGGGTCCCGTTCTCAGTTCAGTGGTTTGCTGCTGGCATTCGCCTCTGTATTTGCTGTATTCTGGCTGTGTCTCTCAGGTTCGATCTACATCCGGCTCCTGTCGGTCTGCACTTCTTTGCTTCATCCATCTTGTCTAATTGGGTGGCTCTATATGTATGGGCCACATGTGGGGCAGGCTCTGAATGGGTGTTCCTTCAGTCTCTGTTTTAATCTTTGCCTCTCTCTTCCCTGCCACGGGTATTCTTGTTCCCCTTTTAAAGAAGGAGTGAAGCCTTCACATTTTGATCATCCGTCTTGAGTTTCATTTGTTCTAGGCCACTAGGGTAATTCAAGCATTTGGGCTAATAGCCACTTATCAGTGAGTGCATACCATGTATGTCTTTCTGTGATTGGATTAGCTCACTCAGAATGATATTTTCAGTTCCAACCATTTGCCTCTTTTTCATAAACGTTTTTTGATAGCTGAGTAATATTCCATTGTGTAGATGTACCACATTTTCTGTATCCATTCCTCTGTTGAAGGGCATCTGGGTTCTTTCCAGCTTCTGGCTATTATAAATAAGGCTGCGATGAACATAGTGGAGCACGTGTCTTTTTATATGTTGGGGCATCTTTTGGGTATATGCCCAAGAGAGGTATAGATCCTCAGGCAGTTCAATGTCCAATTTTCTGAGAAACCTCCAGACTGATTTCCAGAATGGTTGTACCAGTCTGCAACCCCACCAACAATGGAGGACATCCTCGCCAGCATTTGCTGTCACCTGAGTTTTGATCTTAGCCATTCTCACTGGTGTGAGGTGAAATCTAGGGTTGTTTGATTTGCATTTCCTGATGACTAAAGATGTTGAAAAAAAATATGGAAAACAATTTGCGTGATCCTTAGGGGCCATGCTAATCTTCTCTGTATCGTTCCAATTTTAGTATATGTGCTGCCGAAGCGAGCACCTGCTCCCTCTTTCTTAATAAACTATCTGTGTTGCTCTTTATAATCCCCCCAACAGTGGCGCAATTAGGACGAGGATGTGATCCACAAGTCCCTAGCATCAACAACAGGCGAAATTCAGACACAACACAGTGCAAGTTAACAGTCTACAATGGGAGCTATTTCCAGGAATTTTTTTCTACAACTTAATCTTAACCATTGTAGCCAGCTCCTCCCATCTTCTCCAAAAATGTTGCTAGGATTCATTTTGCTTTGGAAATTTAAATGCCATTTTCTCCCGCAGCTGCACCGAAGTATACACACACGCGCACTCAAACAACATTAGTCTCATCAAAAAATTATATACACAAACAGACTGCAGGTGGGTGTGGATCCAATCAGTGCAGCATCGCTCAGAGAGCCATCAGTCATCTCGGGAGAGGACAGTGCTGGGTCTTTGTCTCAGACTACATACAAGACTTCGGACCCTGGAGACAAGTTATTTAAACATAAAACCAGACAAATACAAGGCAGGACTGGCTGGCCTGAAGAAAAAAAAAATTTCAAAATGGAAACTGAAAAAATATTGATGAGCTGAAATCTATCCAGAACTTCTCTAAAACCTGCAAGACTCAGGGGATCTGATCTCATACCCCATATGTCCCAGAAAGGACAGGACCTTTAACTGTGGGGCAGTTCTGTTGCAGAGTGTCACTGCACAGGAACAAGTTTTACTTGGGACAGACTTCAAAAGCTTTCCTGGTATTGTTTCGGTGAAAGAGGCAATCCCAGCATAGAAAAGGTGTAGAGGGATATAGTTCTGCCAGTCCAGGGGACTGTCACATCAGCGTGGCTCTCCCCTCAAAGGGAAGAAGAGATGGTCTTTCTGAATATGAGTGACCAATAGTCCAAAACACAGATTCAGGTTGCCCCAAGTTCTATGTTCCAACATGGCCATGATTTCATGGAGGTTTTCATAGTTACAGAACAATTAAAAGCCATATGTAAAGATATTTTTCAAATACATGGGTGGAAACAATTGAGGTTTGGTCTTTTGCTATGTATTGTAATGCTAAGACCTGCTTACCCCAGAGATGAGAAAGTCAATAATATATGGACCCCAATGATGCTATGTGACCTTGCCCCAAGTTATTTTTTTTTTTTTTTTTTTTTTTTTTTTTTTTTTTTTTTCGGAGCTGGGGACCGAACCCAGGGCCTTGCGCTTGCTAGGCAAGCGCTCTACCACTGAGCTAAATCCCCAACCCCCCAAGTTATTTCTGATTGCTATATCAAGATGCTGACAGCCAATAGCTGGGCAGGAGAGACATAGGCAAATTTTAAAATTCCTGGGCCCAGGGGTGGGAGGAGAACCAGAGGGGAGACGAAGGTGAGGAAGAGAGAGAAAACACCATGAGTTAGACGAGTTCATGAAAACATGGCCCTGAGGGCTGGCCAATGTGAGTTCAGAGCAGCCCAGATGAAGCATATTAAGTAATAACTTGGGGTTATCGATAGGAAATGGATTTTAATAGCATAGAGAGTAGATATCTGACCAGCTTTAGTGCTCATTAAGGTTTGTTGTAAATATAAATGTTGTTTGGGTCTTTTATTTGGGAATTATATGGCCAAAAGGCAGGGAAGAAATACCGGATTGGGATTAAAATTTTCTACAATAGGAAATATCAGATATTTGGACTACAGGAAAGTCAGGGACTCTGTGGTTATCCTCAAATGCTGTCTGATGATATTCATAGCTCTAAGGGTGGGGTGAGCTAAAGATCTGTACCCGTGTTTCCAAAAAGATCTCCCTGACAGTCAAGGCTTAGAGGTTAAACACATTGGTGGGCACATGTGGTTAGTTGAGAGGCTAAAGGTAGCCCAAGAGCATTTGTAGTTTGACTCTGGATCTGCACAATTCCAGCCTTTTCACAAACCACTGAAGGACTAATTAGTCAAGTAGCCTTGTAAGTGTGTAAGTATGGCTTCCCAACTCTTCGCAATTATATTTGGGCCACGTAGATACCAGGCAGAAACCGATGGGGAAATGCTGGAAATGAGAAGATTATGGGTGGTCTCTAAACATTCTGAGCTGTTTGAGAACTGCAGAGATGTGCTGGGGGCCGTGCAGGGAGACACTCAGGAGCATGAGTAGAGAGAAACCAAGCAGACTTGAGCAGGGACAGAACACTGAACCCATTCTCCAGTCAGCCAGAGCCACTGGCCAGGCTGGGAGCTGAGGCCTCTAAGTCTTTGAACATCACCTCCAGATTTACCACTGTCGGATCCCTGAGCTACACAGAGAGAGGTAATCAGAGGAGGTCAAGGTTAGCTCATCAATGCTAATGCAAAAAAAAAAAAAAATCTGAGCAGAGAATCACTGGTAACATACTGCGAAGAAGACAGAGATTACAGTTGGGTGTGTATATGTGCGTGCGTGCATGTGTGCGTGCATGTGTGCGTGTGTGTGTGTGTGTGTGGTAGTGTATCAGTGTGTATATGTGTGTAGGGGTATGTGTATGGGGTGTCTGTAGGGGTAGGGGTATATTTGTGTATATGATGTACGAACGAGTGTTGTAGGTGTGTGTGTGTGTGTGTGTGTGTGTGTGTGTGTGTGTGTATGGGTAGGGGTGTGTATAGGGGTATGTGTGTGTAGGTGTATGTAGTAGCTATAGGAGATGGTGTGTGTGGGTATAGGGAGTCAGGGAAAACTTCAAGTGCCATTCCTCAGGTATTGTCCACATTGTATTTTGAAATAGGGTCTCTCACTGGCCTGGGGCACTAAGCTAAGCCAGCTAGCCGGGGAGTCCCAGGAATCACCGTATCTGCCTCCCCAGGCAGAGATTACGAACACCACTCAACACCACACACTTAGCTCTTCCAGGCCCTTCTGATCTCTGGCACGCTCTTTACTCACTGAGCTATCAACCCCACCTTCGTTTTCTTAACGACTGCCATATGACAAGGGTAAAACAGAATCTTAATGTATGCTTAATTTGTGTTTCCCTGGTGGCTAGGATGTTGAATATTTTTTCATATTCTTATTGGCCATTTGTAATCAAAGTGTGTAATAAACTTGAAGGAATGTGTCTTTATGAAACCTGTCACCAATAAAAAATTATTTCAAAAACATATGTATGAAAATATCTGAATAATTGATACTACAAAACTTCTTTAAAGCTAAAAGAAAAATCATTACAGTCCTTAGCCATTATGAGACAATAATTAGGTTTGACGTCAAAAGTATAAAGTAGAAGATAAACTATTGATGGGTTATACATTCAGAAAATTTAAAGTTGTTTTACTCTTTAAAAGGTAATATTCAAAAAGGAACAAGATAGAGATGGGGATGAAGACGATATTTACAAATCAGTTATTTGATCAGGGATTTGCACCCAGATCATGCAAAGAATCCTTAGGGCTCAGTAATTAGGAGACACTTTGAAATGTGTCAAAGATTGTAATAGACATATCACCCGAGAGGATGGATGGATGGCCGTGGAGGACATTTAGTAATAGCAGAAATGCTAATGTAAATCACAATGAGATGTCTGTCAACACCCACCCACTTGAGTGCCTGGGATTGAGAGATTGAAGATGCCACGGACCGCAAGGATGTGCTGACGAAGTAGCACAGCTGCTTTGGGGAAGGAGCTGAAGATTTTCTAAACATTTATACGGTTTGACCATTTATTGAATGGGTCCATGTGCTCACACTTCCATGTGTGTGGAGGTCAGGAGACGACTTCAGAGGTCAGCTCTCTCCTTCCGCCTTGTTGAAGTAGAGCCTGTCTTATTGATCCTACTGTTGACAGCTCTGGGTACCCCAGACTGTTCACCTATGAGCTTCAGGGTGATGCTCCTGTCTCAGCGCCACACCTTGCTGTAAGCATGAAAGGGTTGCAGATGTGTTCCATTGCTCCTAGCTTATTTGTGTCTTCCTAGGATCATTCTCTGGTTATCAGGATTGTGTAAGCCCTATCTTCATCTGCTGACCCATATCCCCATTCCCCTTGTGGGATTTTTTTAAGTAATTCAACTTATACTTAATGAATCGCCCACCAATCCTACTCTTACATGAGAAAGGGGGTATGAGGGCTCATGTCTACACAAAGACGTGTAAGTATTTGAAGCTTCATTCTCATGCACAATAAACAAGGATTTGGAATGACCCAGATGTCCATTAGCTCATGAGAAGACAAATTAAGTTTAGTGAGCTATGTGATGGAATACTGCTCGACAAAAGGAGCCATCTACTGATGTGGAAACATAAGTAAACCTTTTGATGCTATAGCATGGATAAACCCTCAGATACCACAGTATGGGTAAAACTACCAATTTCATGGTGTGGATAAACTTGCCAACATCTCGGTATGGACAACCTACCCACTGGATACTGCAGCAGGTACAACGCACTGACACCTGGATAGCCTAATGACACTACAGCATATATGTTAAGTGAAAGAAGCCAGACACAGGACAGCACATGTTAACATTTCTGTGAAATTTCAAGGAAGGGAAAGTGATAGAAATGAAGGGAAGACTGTTGATTGCCTGGCACTCAGAGTGCATATAGGAAAGACTGTGGGCAGGTGAGATGACTCAGTGGAAACATTTTGTACAAGCCTGGAATGTTGAGTTTGACTCCCAGGGTTCACAGTGGAGAGAGAAGACTCATGCCTGAAGTGTGACCTCCTCATGCCCAACACACACACACACACACACACACACACACACACACACACACACACGAGGGAGGGAGAGAGAGAGAGACAGAGAGAGAAACAGACAGAGACAGAGACAGAGAGACAGAGACAGAGAGACAGAGACAAGGAAAGAGAGAGAAAAGAGCCTTAATCTCTGATCTGTTGCTATGCAGAGACAACATGACCAAGCAACTCTTATGGAAGAAAGCATTTAATTGGGAGGAGCTTGCTTATAGTTTCAGAAGTTCACCCATGATCATCATAGTAGAGTACATGGCAGTAGGCATGGTTGAGCAGCAGTTGAGAACTACATCCTGATCCACAGGCAGAGAGAGAAACTGGACCTGGAATGGGCTTTTGAAACCTTAAAACCTATATCCGGTGATATACAGCAGACCACATCTACTCCAACCTCTACCTCCTAATCTTTTATCCTCTAAATCCTCTAATCCTTTCAAATAGTGCAAATCTCTGGCGGATATATATATATATGTGTGTGTGTGTGTGTGTGTGCATATATATATATATGCCTATGGAGGCTATTCTTATTCAAACACCACCATATGCACAGTATAACACACACACACACACACACACACACACACACACACACACACACACACTGTGTGGGAAGGGAACCAAAGCCCATGCCAAGGTCTTCCTGGAAGATTAATGCTTTCATTTTTAGAGGAGGGATGGGTTTTCCTTTCTCCCTTGGAATTGGCTGGGCTATTCCAAGATACTGGATAATCTGGACAAACACTGATTGGCTCCTGTCATGGGAGTGCCAGTGGAAGATTCAAACGTTCTGGTTTCCTCTGGCAAGAAAAATCCCAATACCTCTTTGTCTTGGAGAAGAGAGAAACATCAAAAAGTTGGCCATCTTAAGTGCACACATAAAAAGCACACTAATCTACCTAGAGACTCTTTCCCCTATCTGTCTACAGGGATCTGCCTGACGCCCAGGCCCCCATGACCATCTACAATTTACAAAAATAAATTGAACTGATTACTGCTCTTCACGCGATTTTTGCATATAAATTCTATCACCATACAGCTGCTAGAATAAAATTAAAATGAATTAAAAATGAAAGGCACTGGAATAGACCAGAAAAACCAGTTATGTTTTTATGAAACATTTCAGAATCGGGTGGTGCAGGAAGAACCAGAGAAAGATAAAAGCAGCGTTTCATCATTTCTTCTTATCTCCCGACAGTCCGAAGGCATAGGCACACAGTCCGAAGGCGTAGGCACACAGTCCGAAGGTGTAGGCACACAGTCCGAAGGCGTAGGCACACAGTCCGAAGGTGTAGGCACACAGTCCGAAGGCATAGGCACACAGTCCCAAGTAACTGACAAGTTTGCTAAAGCCGGAAGAGGACAGAAAGAATTGGCGAGGACCAAGAAGTACCTTGGGTTTTCACTTCAGAAGTGGCACACCAAGGGTGCTATGGAAGTCCATCTAATTTGGCTGAGTGTGTGGCGTCTGATAGGCAGATACACATGTGTATGGGGAGCGTAGGCAGGTACCAACTTGAGGGATCCAGGCCTGGAATTCACTCACTGTTAGTCCTGAAGTTAAAAAGTGAACACGATGCCCATGAAGGCAATCGCAAGAGTGAACAGGGCAGGTGGATCTCGCAAACACCCACCTAGGGCCTCGGGAGGAAAAGATGGCAGTGTGACTCATGCGATGCTTCTGCTTGTCGGCTTGATGGGACCAAACTACCAGACACACCTCTGGGCCAGTCTATGACAGTGTTTCAAAGTCGGACTACCTAGGACTCCCCTAGAGGGGGCAGCACCTTCCAGCTGGTGGCCCAGATCTAAAGAGGTTCAAGGGTAAACATGGTGGTTTAGCTTCCTGTCTTTCATTCTTGGTAGCAAGAGAGTGCAGCTGTTGTCACCTTTTGATGACGTCATACTCTAGCTTCTTCGACCTTTGACGTGGAATGAACAGTATTAAGACTTCTCCAGGCGTTTAGCACCTGATTTAAACTGTAAGGTGTCCAGCTTCATGGATGGAGTAGCGACTGGGTTCTCAGGCTCTGGTGTGCAGATGGACACTGGTGTCTCGTCCTTGCCCAGGCAGGAGACAGGGTTTGTTTTAGTTCACAGTTCACTGCAAAAAAAAAAAAAAAAAGAAATCCCAGCAGCAGCAAGCTTGAGAGAGTGTGCGAGTTATGCCCACAGTCAAGAACAGAGAGAGAATAAATACATGTGGCCCTCCTGCTGCCTCCCCTGATTGCTCAGTGCTCAGCTGACTTCCCCTACTGTTACAGACCTCAGGGGCCAGCATAGGAACCGTCGCCATGGTCATTCAGGATGGGTTTTCCCACTTCAATGAACTCAATTAAGACAACCGTCCACAGTCAACAGGATTTAGACACTCTCGCTGAGGCTTTCTGGCCACGTGACTCTAGGTCCTGTCACACTGACAAAATTAACAGTCGCAGGGGCCCTACTGTGTGTAAACTGTTCTAGCAAATCCCCTTTTTAAAACAAGAATGCATACACATCCACACTAACCATTCTGTCTCTCTAGGGAGCTCTGCCTAAGGTAGTGAGTGAGGAAGTCCCCTGTGCTTGTGTGAGAGCCCAGTGAGGGCAGATACAGGGAAAGCAACCACCCAAAATGACCAGCCACCCTTTACATCTTCTAGATAACAGAGACAGAGAACATGGCCACTATTGACCTTCTCCTGAAATCACTGAAAAGGGCTTATGTAGCGGTAACATGCAGGAAGCAACATTTTAGTTTGGAGGGGGTGGGTTGGGTTAGTCTAATGTTATATGATATCTTAATTATGAAATATACTAGAGTGGTGCCTCCATTTCCATAGAGGCTATATCCCAAGTCCCCTAAGATGGAATTGAACATTGTGGCAGGGGGGAGGGAGTGTCTCTGTGTGTGTGTGTGTGTGTGTGTAAAACCATTATGCATGTGCCTAGGGTGAAGCTTAATTTATTAATTAGCACAATAAGAGAGGAATAATAATAGTAACAATATTTAATAAAAAAAAAACGGCTGGGGATATGGCTCAGTTGGTAGACTGCTTATGCATGCATAAGCCCTGGGTGTCCTCTGCAGCATAACATAAATTCAGGATGGTGGGGCATTCCTCTAATGCAGCATGGGGGAGGCAGAAGAATCAGAAGTTCAAGAGCATCCTCAAACTACATACTGAACTTGACACCAGCCTAGAGTCTCTCTCTCTCTCTCTCTCTCTCTCTCTCTCTCTCTCTCTCTCTCTCTCTCTCTTAGTTAGGGTCTTATTGCTGTGAACAGACACCATGACCAACATGAGTTTTATAAAGGACAACATTTAATTGGGGCTGGTTTACAGGTTCAGAGGTTCAGTCCATTATCATCAAGGTGGGAGCATGGCAGCATCACAGCGTCCAGGCAGGCATGGTGCAGGAGGAGCTGAGTTCTACATCTTCACCCAAAGGAAGCCAGGGACAGGCTGAGCATCCCCAGGCAGCTAGGAGGAGGGTCTCCAAGCCCACCCCCACAGTGACACACTTCCTCCAACAAGACCACACCTAATAGTGCCACTCCCTGGGCCAAGTACATGCAAACCAGCAAACCCTCTCTCTCTCTCTCTCTCTCTCTCTCTCTCTCTCTCTCTCTCTCTCCTCCCTCCTCCTCCCCCCTCCCTCCCTCCCTCTGTGTGTATGTCTCTCTTTTTCTTCAAATGTGTATGTACATATGTAAATATATAAAAGTAATTATAGCAATATGCTATAGTAAAATTAGGAGAATTCTTATGACCTGGGGATGTTATCAATTAAACAAGGGTAGTCTGTCTGCCAGTGCTGCAGTGTACCAACTGAAATGACCGGCAGGTGAAGGATACACAAGACAATGCTATGACTCATGTCCCAAGCAGGGCAGAGCTGAGCAACATGACGTTTCATCGTGTTTGATGTCGGGCAATAAGCAATCACAAATTGCGTGTTTCTTAAATTTTGCAGCTCATCTTTTTTTGAGCATGGCCAACCATGAACACTGAAACCACAGAAAGTGGAATCATAGGTAAAGAGATACAACTGCAACATGTTCTTAAACATGATACAATATGAAAAGCCACGCATTACAACTCCTGCTTCCCACTGCCCCAGATCCTCAGACATGACGCATTTAATATCCCTTAGAGTCTTTGAAGAAGATGGCTTCAGGGAAACAGAAATTTAGGAAACGGCAAGAAGGCATGTAGAATAAAGAGAGGAGAACATAGATGGACCATAAGGGGAGAGAAAGGGAGTGGGACCAGGAGGACAGAGACCATGAGATTAGACTCACAGAAAAAAAGATTAAAAAAAAAAAAAAAAACATAGACACAGACCAGTGTGGCTAGCATACCTTGGCACTAACCTCAAGAGGGTTCTCTGTCTTCTTGATCTCTTTCTTTCAAGAATAACTGTCCTTGGGGTTGGAAGAATATCTCAGCAGTTAAGAGCACTGACTGTTCTTCCAGAGGTCCTGAGTTCAATTCCCAGCAACCACATGGTGGCTCACAACCATCTATAATGGGATCCAATGCCCTCTTCTGGTGTGTCTGAAGTCATCAGCTACAATGTACTCATACATAAAATAAATAAATAAATAAATCTTAAAAAAAAAAAAAAAGAATAGCTGCCCCTATTAGTCCTACCAGCCATACACTATCTCCCATACCTTGTGCCTCATAGCCCCAGATGGTGGGTGATGAGAAACATGAAGTTGGGGCAATGATGAGAAACCCATGCCATGGATGCTCAGATTATACCAGGGATAATCATTCATGTCCTACTTGATATCAACTCAAAAAGAAGTTCCCAGTACCAGGAACAGGCACCCTTCAGTGCTCCTTATAAAGTCAATCCTCTTGATGAGGTCAGGGGTTGAGTACTGCTGTCATCTTCTGGTCACCAAGGAGGAAACCAAAGCACCAAGAGGCTAAATGAGTGGTTGGACCAGATCCAAACCCCAGGAGTCTGGCCTCCAGGCACATCTGCTCTCTCATCCTCAGAGGACTCAGCACACCGATGGAAGACAGTCCCGAACTGAACTGTGTATGTTTACCTAACAAGATCCAGTAGACGTATGACAACATCCAACTACCATTTTATCAATGCTGAAGCGTTATATTCTTTGAGATTTTGTGACTGGAATACACAGGCTTGCTTCCCAAGTGAGTCCCTATGCTTGTTGGGCAAGCACTGTACCCACTGAGCCATCTCCTCAGGTCTCCCAAACAAAAATTTTAGTGTGTGTGTGTGTGTGTGTGTGTGTGTGTGTGTGTGTGTGTGTAGGTCAGAGGACAACTTTTAGGAAAGGGTTCTTTGTCTTTAATTTTATTCTTACGTGAGTTGCAGGGATTGAACACGCCACATTAGGATTGTATGGCAACTCTTACCCACAAAACTGTATCACACGTTGCTGAATTTTTTTTCCTTTTAATTTGCATAGCATTTTAGTTTACTCTGCGAGCATGTGTGCCTGCTAAGGTGCAGAGGTGGATTTCAGAGGACTATGTTTGAGCATCAGTTACAGGTCGTCAGGCTTAGTGGCTACATGTTAGCTTTTCCTGTCCCCTAAACAATTTGTCGCTGTTGAGAAAGAGTCTCTGTGAGTACCCTTGGCTGGCCTGGCACTCACTGTATAGACCTCATGGATCCACCCACTTCTCTCTCTGCAGTGCTGGGATTAAAAGTATGTACCACCATGCCCAGCCCCCAAATGAATTTTATCTAGAGAATTAAGAGAGGGAAAAGTACTCTTTCAGAGGGGCTGGCTAAAACTGCTCCGGCGTTCCTAAGGGCGAGTGGGGGAAATGCCAAGGCAGCTCAGCTTTAGAACCAGTTAAAGACGAGGGTGAACTTTCCAAACGAGCCAAGAGTCAATCACCGGTGACAAGGGTCTCATCTGTATCTGAGTCCCCCGAGCTAGGAGACAGAATTGAGGTTGCACATAAAAGGCATTCCTTTCAAAGGCTCCATCACCCCAACGCCTAAGGACAGCATTACAAAGTGTGTGGTGGCAGGAGCCTCACTGGGAGGACAGCAGCCACAGCTCCCCTCAGACTTGTCTTCCTCCCGGGAGAGGGCTTCTAGGGCGTCTCTCCATGGACACTCTAGTTGTCCAAACCTTCCGAGTGATGTTCGCTCACTCCCGGGTGAACGGGGCAAGGGCCATTAGTTCAGCTTCCTGGGGACCAGTTTGCGGCTTTGATCTGTGACCATAGATCACAGCTCTGCTGTGACTATTTAACACATTAGTAGCCACGAGGAGCCAGGTAGTCAAGTGTGTCAGTAGTCACGTGATCACCAGGGAACACTGTTTTCTTTTCTTCCTTCTCTGCCTTTTCCCTCTATAGGAAGGTCTTCTGTGTGTGTGTGTGTGTGTGTGTGTGTGTGTGTGTGTGTGTGTGTGTGTGAGAGAGAGAGAGAGAGAGAGAGACAGAGACAGAGAGAGAGACAGAGACAGACACAGAGAGAGAGTTCATGTATGTGTAATGTGGTGTATGTGTGGTACATACATGTATTTGCTCAGTGTATGGATTCATGGAGGTCTCCGTCTGCATTATTTGTATATCTGTAGGATTAATTCCTGAGGTGGAACTGGGAGGGTTGTGAACTTGTCATAGAAAGCTAGCACATTGATTTTTCATAGAGTTTGCCTCCGCTGTGGAAGTTTTTAAAGAAATGCACCCATACATGTATGTGCTGGGTAATAAAGTGCTTACAAGAAAACACAGGGATGAGTCTTCGCTGTCTTAGATTTCTACAGTGGGTGTCTAGGGAGGATGCGGAAAGGCCAGACGTCAACCGGAAAGCAGATCAAATGAACTTCATGAAAGTTTAAAACTTCTGTGTACAGAACGCTCACGATCAGAAAAGTGAGGACAGCCCACCTAATAGGGGACCATGTCTGCCAGTGCTCCGTCTCTTCTGGGCTGTCCTGTTTGGCTGCAGCTGTCAATTTGACACAGCCTGGGGTCATCTGAAAGGAGAGTCTCCACTGAGGCAAGGCCTACATCCGACTGGCCTGTGGGCATGTCTGGGAGGGATTGCCTTGACTGCTAATTGATACAGGAGGCTCAGCCAGCCCCATAGGCGCAGGGCCCTGGGCAGATGGTTCGGAATCATAGTGAAGGCTGGGATAAGCTGGCCCGGAGAGCCAGGTAGCAACCAGCATCCTCCACAGTTCCCACTGGATGTCTTTTGCTGTGAAGTGAGTTTCTTCTCCAAGGTAATGCTGTACGGAATAGCAAGCAGACCTGCCTTCAAGTTCTTGCCTTAAGTTCTGGCCTGACGTCCTCACAGCGATGGACTGCGGCCTGCAATTGCAAGAGGAAAGAGTCTCTTTCCTCCCCTGAGCTGTGTTTGGTCATCGTGTCACTCACGGCAACATAGTGGAACCACACAGGAGTCTGGCACCGCTCTGTGCTTTCTTAGATTCTGTCAATCTACTCCGTATCCATGAGTCAGACGGAACTAGCAGCCAAAGAATTCATCTAGTTCTTGCCACTCAGATTTCCAGGAACTCCCTTTCACTTGCAGACCAAAGGCTGGTCCACCATGCACCTTCTCAAATAATTGCCTAGGCCAATATCACTCTACACCATCCTAGGGTATCAGGTATCAGGCCAGCCCAATGCCCAGTGTTGTTATTCAAGATGGCCTCTCCTTGGCTGTTTGCTCTTCCCAGTCTTTCCTCACTTGCAGAACCCTCTACTTCCAACCTATTCCTCTCTCCCATCCTGGTGCACCACTCCCCCCGTGGCCCTGTGATGTGCTGTGTTCCCTCCCCTTTTAAAGGCATTGGCTTCTCACCCTCTAGTCACCTCTATGAACTAAATCCCGCATGGATGGGGAGACGAGTGCCCAGAATCTACAAAGAATTGCCACAACTCAACAACCAAAAGATAACTGAATTTAGGGATGATCAAAGAATTTCAGTCAGTATTTCTCCTAGAAGTACACAGAAATTGCCTATACACTCAGAAAAAAAAATACATAAAAAGATAAAATAAAATCCAGGGTCGTTAGAGAAATGCAAACCCAGACCTCAAGGCTCCCTGACAGTGTGATGGTTCATCAGCCCTGAACATTACGTCTAAAATGATTCCCTTGTGGCGGGGATGGCACAAGAAGAGCTGCAGGCAAAGGAACTTGGCTGGTCACATTGCATCTTAAGACAGACAGTAGGGTCTAGGCTATAAAACTAAGTGACTCACTTCCTCCAGTAAGGCTCTACCACCTGAAGGGAGGTTCTAGAGCCTTTCAGAGCAGTGTCACTAGCTGGGGACAGGTGTTCAGACTCTGAGTGTGTGGGGGAACATGTCACATTCAGATGTAATCCCTGTTGTGTTAGCTGGGGTTCTAAAGAAACAGCACCAGTGGGGCCTGTCTGCTTGTTTCCGTGTTCACTCTGAGCTGCTGGAGATGAAGGCTTAGTTACATGATGAACTGTGAACCAACTGACCTCTGCCTCTCCCTCATGCTGGTGCCCCACTCCCCCTGTGGCCCTGTCATATGCTGTGTTCCCTCCCCCTTTTAAAGGCATTGGCTTCTCACCCTCTAGTCACCTCTATGAATTAAATCCTGCATGGATGGGGAGATGAGTGCCCAGATTCAAGAGCCAACTGGAGATTCAGAAGCTACATTCAGTAGTGTAAGCTCCAGAGAGTCGGAGAGCTGATGGTGTGGGAATTGGGGGTGCTAAGGGAAGGTGGAAACTGAAGCCCCTGCTCAAGGGGTCAAACAGAGTTAGCTCAAGCACCCCCTGTTTTTCTGCTCTACTTATCCCGTCGATAAACTAGATGATCTCAGGTACCCTCGAGAATCCCATCGATTTATTCCTTCCACCCACTTATTCTGATGTTCACCTACCTGGGAACACCGTCACCAACACACCCAGAAAGGAACGTTTAACTACCTGTCTATGCATCTAGTGGCCCAGTCAAGATGACACTTAAAATCAAACCGTCTGAGGCATAGAGCATAAAAGGACGACAGAAACCGAGAATCATGATATACCACTTCAGCATGCTGGGATGGTGTACTGGAAAATAAAGTCAGGCTGAGGAGATGGCTCATGCCTTGCATGCAGAAGAGCTGAATTAGATCCCCCAGAGCCCACATTTAAAAAAGCAAGGCATGCCTGCTGAGGGGGTGGACACAGGAGGGTCCCTGAGTCTTGCTGATTGACCAACCTAGACTATTAGGTAAGTCTCAGGCCCGTGAGAGATACCGTCTCATAAGAACAAGGTGAATGCTACCTGAGGGCTATGTTCGAGATTTCCCTTTGGTCTCCACACACACCAAAGGCTTTATGCGTGCTACGTGAGAGCTCTACCCACTGAGCTTAAGCCCTTAAATTTAACAAATAAAATTTAAGAAAAAGTGTTATCCTCCCAGGAGTGAGATACAAGCTTAAGCTACTCCCAGCTTTTCATAATTCCTCTCAGAGTGGTAAATGTTAAAAGATTAGGAATACAGAAATAAGGAGCATTATTGGGTGGTGCAAAAGTTCTCAACGCCTACTTGCAGGGGGTTGTCAAGCCTGTGGGACCTACATGGTGGAAGTAAAGAACTGATTCTGAAAATTGATTTCTGACACACACACGCACGCACGCACGCACGCACGCGCACGCACACATACAAAACAGTCTGGAGTCGTGGATCAGCAGCTAAGAACAGCTGCTGCTCTTGCAGAGGACCTGGGTTCAGTTCTCAACGCCTACTTTGGGTTGCTCGCAACTGCCTCTTACTCAAGCTCCAGCGCATTCGGTACCCTCTTCTGACTTTCACAGGCTGATACACATACATAAGCATTTTTTTAAATCTTAAAAAAAAAAGTTTTTTAATAAGTGAAAATGTATAAAAAATGTGTTGGAAGGGTCCTAGGGTGACACGGAAGTCCTCCTTCCGGCAGTCGCCACCATGTACTTTTCTCTCCCTGGTTTTTTCTCCTCACTTTCCTAATCTCCACTATATGCCTCAAGGGAAGTCAATAAATGGGCAATAATTCCCTTAAACTCTGTGAAATTAATTTCTTTTTGACTATCGGAATTGGCACTTCAGAAAAAACCTAGATGCCTTAATAATTAAAAAGAAACCTTAAAAGTTCCTCCTCTGAAGGTTCGTGGCTATAAAAGTAATAAATGAAGCGCTCAAAATGCTGTGCTGTGGGTCGGGTTAATAATCCCATCCTGCTGGATTCTACAATTTAGCCAACCATCAGCATCCGTGCTGCCATAGCGCCCCCTGCTGGCCAAAGGCAAATAAGTTTAAGTGGGATGTCAACCCCTGTAGAGAGGACTGCCCTATGTTAGCCTCAAGCTCCCAGCGTCTTCTCTCCAGCCTTGACTCCTGCTTCCCTGAAAGGGTGAAAATACCGCTAAGGGATGTGTGTGTTTTGTGTGTGTGTGTGTGTGTGTGTGTGTGTGTGTGTGTGTGTGTGTGTGTGTGTGTGTGTGTGTGTGTGTGCAGCAAAGTGCTCCTCTTAGCTGCTAAGCCATCACCCCAGTCCACCTCTCCTCCCGCTCCTGTTCCTTTTGTGGCTGTCGTGCCCCACTGCATTTAATTAGAGTTGGCTGCATGAGCATGGGTGGAAAGCTATTTACTTGAGCAAGACCATCCTGTGACATTCTTAATCTCAGCTGCTGGTATTTGAGTCCTTCGACGCCCTGCTGCTTGTCCGGCCGTTTGTACCAGAATCCGTTCAGAGACCCACGTCTGTTCCCTCTTACGCTGTGCCCACCTGTCCCCAGGTTGCTGCTCCTACAGCACACCACCCTCTGTCTCTGCACTCCTGAGTGGTTGGCTGGTCTCCAGTCACTGCCCCATCTCAGCCACCTTTGTCAATCCCCACTGATTCCACACGTCCAGGTTCCTTAAACTAAGATCTGTGGATGAGACAGTCTAGACACCATCCATCTGGATGTCTGTTCAAACTGCGGACTCCTGAGATCTTCTGAAGGGTTAGTGCCAACAATTAAAACAAGTATTCTCTCTCTCTCTCTCTCTCTCTCTCTCTCTCTCTCTCTCTCTCTCCCACCCTCACCCCCACCCTCCCTCTCTCTCTCTCTGTGTTTTGTCTGCCTGTCTCTGTCTTTCTCTCTGTGTCTCTGTGTCTCTGTCTCTCTCATGCACACATAGGCACACACACCTTGTTTTTTGTTCTGTTTTTTGTTGTTGTTGTTGTTTGTTTGTTTTGTTTTCAGTTTCTCCAGATCACATGATTTTCTGTAGAAATTTTCTGTGGCTTGTAACCCTGTAAATAATTAGTGCAAAAGACTCATTCTTGCTTTCAAGGTTTGGGGTAAATTATTCAATCTATTTGGCATTCCTTTCCTTTCTGAAGACTGGCTATGTCCCCTGCACCACTGAGGACAGGTATGGCTGTATCTGGCTTTGTCCACTGAGTCGTTTGTACTCGTAATGTAGGCCGCCTCCAGGAAGGCACTGTCACACTTGTCCCATACTGTCCTTTCTCCAGTATTGATGGTATCTGAGACACAGGTGCTTCTTCAGATGGCCCAGGACAGACACCAGAGAACAGAGGTGATGGCTGACCAGAAGGGAATGCAGTACACAGGGTAAAATGGAGAAAGAAACTGAGGTGCTACTGTGGCTTCAAAAAGCTTTTGATACTGCATCTAAGTCTGCGTGGTCTGCCCTGGGGTTATCTCTATTTTGATGCTAATTCCACTGCCTCAAGGACAGCTGCCTAGTCACATACTCAGGACTCAGGTGACTTGACCAGAACCACCTCCCCATTGAATTTGTGAGGGGCAGGAACAGGATAGAAGGAGGCCTGTCGTTGGAGGAGAAGGAAGGATGGGCGGGAGAGAAGTTTGAAGGAAGAGGAGGAGACTGGAACAGAAAGGAGGAGAGACAGGAGGGAGAGGGAGAGAAGCCATGGCAGGACAATATGGCAGGTGATGTTAAGATTCTGCTCTGTGTATTTACAGGTTGTTATTAATGTTCTTAAGGGATGGATGGTACTGGGCTTTGTATGTTTAGGTGGGCAATTATATCTTACCAATTGGGTCAGAGGTAATTGTGTTGTGTGTTCTTTCATGTTTAGATTTAAGTGTAATGGAGTGTGGAGCGGCTGGTCTGGGCCACCATGGAATTGGAATGTGTGCTTCTGGCAAGATATCCAGCAGATATCTTCGGGCACTGCTGTGCCGGATCTAGTGGGGATAAAAGACAACCATACTTTTTTTTATTTTTTATATTTTTACAACCTAAGTCTGCCTAAGCAGACTGAGAAAAACACTCACAGTTTACTACACTGGCCTCTATTATTTTCTATATCAGTTATTTTTGTGTTGCTGTAAGAAAATACCAGACCAACAAAAAGATTATTTTGGTTCATAGTTTGAGGGTACAGTCCATCATGGTGGAGAAGGCACAGCAGCAGGAGTGTGAGGCAGCTGGTCACATGACATCCACAGTCAGGAAGCAGAGAGGTGAACGCTGGTGCTCAGTTCACTTTCTTTTATTCAGTTCAGAGTCCATGACTATGGTGCTGCCCAGGTCTGGGGTGGTTCTTCCCACCTCAGTGCAGACCATCGAGATCATCCCTCACAGACGTACCCAAAGGATTGCCTCCTTGGTGTTTCCCAATCCTTTCAAGTTGACAATCAGCTTTAATCACCACAGCTCCTAACACTTTCTTTTTCTAGTTACAAAACACCTTCCCCTAGGATTGCACAGACCTGCCCAGGTTTACAAAATTGTTTGCTTTCTTCTCCCCTGAGCCTCTCAAAAACTGCCCTTCACCTTCAACATCTACCCCATATGTCACCTTCTGGGTTGGCGGTTCTCAAACCATGCGTTGCCACCCCCTCACAAGGGTTACCTAAGACCAAAAAGAAACACCGATTCATTACAGTAGCAAAAGTAGTTATGAAGTAGCAATGACTATCATTTTATGCTTGAGGGTCACGCCCACATAGGGGACTGTTTTACAGGGTCACAGCATCAGGAAGAGTGAGAACCATTGCTCTTCATGAAGCCTTTCTTTCTTCATGATGGCTGAGAATGCCCACTCTTCTGAATCATCTCCAAAGGCAACTTGTGCAACCCATTCACTGTTGTCGTTTTAATATGTTTCTGTACAACATGCTTCTCTCTGAGGGCATCTATTCCTTGACACTGAAGCATGTGTTATTCAGTGATGTACTCCCTGAAGCTTCTCGAATATTTGTTCCCCCTACACAGATGTGTTGAATCCAATTACCTTTCTCAACAAGAGAGCTGATATTTAGTATACACATAATGTCTGTACAGGTAGATTTCAAAGAACATTTACCATAGTCATTGAGCAAGCAGAACTGAGAGGTGGGTCGTGTTATTTATTTTTTGAATTTTACTTTTCTTGGATATTTTTTGTATTTGCATTTCAAATGTTATCCCCTTTCCCACTTCCATTGCCCCTCCCCCTCCCCCTGATTCTATAAAGATGCTCCCACTCCCACCCACCCACTACTACCTCAACACCTTGGCATTCCCCAACACTTGGGAAAGGAACCTTCACAGGACCAAGGGTTTTTCCTCCTATTAATGCTGGACAATGCCAACCTCTGACACATATGCGTCTGGAGTCATGGATCCCTCCATGTGTACTCATTGGCTGGTGGTTTAGTCCCTGGGAGCTCTGGTGGGGTCTGATTGGTTGGTATTGTTGTTCTTCCTATAGTGTTGCAAACCTCTTCAGCTCCTTCAGTCTTTTCTCTAACTCCTCCATTGGGGTCCCCTTGTTCAGTCCAATGGTTAGCTGCAAGCATCCTCATCTGTATCAGTAGGGCTCTGGCAGAGCCTCTCAAGAGACAACTATATCTGGTTCCATCAACAAGCACTTCTTGGCATCAGCAATAGTGATTGGGTTTGGTGGCTGCATATGGAATGGATCCCCAGGTGGGGCAGTCTCTGGATGACATTTCTTCAGTCCCTGCTCCATTCTTTGTCCCTGTATTTTCCCCCGTGAGTATTCTGTTCTCCTTTCTAAGAAGGAATGAAGCATCCACAGTTTGGTCTTCTTTCTTCTTGAGCTTCATATGATCTGTGAATTTTTATTTAGGTATTCCAAGGTTCTGGGCTAATATCCACTTATCGGTAAGTGCATACCATGTGTGTTGTTTTGTGACTGGGTTACTTCACTCAGGATGATATTTTCTAGTTCCATCCATTTGCCTAAGAATTTCATGTAGTTGTAGTCATTGTTTTTAATAGTCGAGTAGGGCTCCATTGTGTAAATGTAGTGTTGTTTATAATAGACATCTAGTGAGTCAGATGTAACTCAAGGTTTCCGTCCACCATTCTGCCTATCTCTCCCTGTGTGTCTCTCTCCTTTCATTTCCCTAGTTACACATGAGAAGTCATCAGCAAAAAAAAAAAAAGAAGAAGAAAAAAAGAAAAAATCTTTCACCTTTATCACTTGCTCTCCTTTAATTATTCCAAGTCTTCTTTAAAATTTAATTTTAATATTAATTATGAGGCTATGTGTGTGGACCTGCATGTCACGGCACACTTCTGACAGTCAGAGGGCAGCACGTGGGAGCCTGTTTTCCTCCTGTGTGGGTCTTAGAGCTCAAACCAAGCTCAAACCAAGGTCATTAGGTGTGGCGGCAAGTCCCACCGAGCCATCTCACCCGCTCATCAATCCAGATTTAATGGGAGCCAATGGGAAGCCCAGAGCAGAGGCTCGCCCTGCGTGCTCCAGGATTGCCAAGGACTTCTTTCATGGCTCTATTTTTTTTTTTTTTTAAATCAGCCAACCTTCTATTTTAAGGGCAGGCAACGAGACAATGATTTTTCAATATCTGACCAACTTATCTGACCTTTGTTTTTACATTTAGGAAAAGGCAGGTCCCCACTTACGCTTCAGACTCGATTAATTGTAATTCCGATTTCAAAACAAGTGCGCACTGGACCCCGGCAACAACGGGAGCCTCATTCTCAGTGACCACTAGCCGAGACTTCTTTAAAACTCCCTTCTGCTTCTAACAGCCCAAAGTCCTCCCAGACATTTTGGCCTTAATTGCAAAGCTGCTTCAGCTTTTTCTGAATCTATTTGAAAGGGATCGGAGACGTTACTTTTGGACTGCTTATCAGTATTATGCTACATGGTATTTTACTGCAAGCTAAAGATGCTTTGTACATATTAGGGGCAGAAAGTTGCTTGCAGAGCACTCCAAGCCTGCTGAGAGAGCTATAGAAATGGATTGTCTCTTCAGATTGCTCATTATCTCAGGAGGGGAAACATTTCTACTGTCAAACCTCAGATGACACACACAACAGAAAGACGTCCAGCTTTTTGTCAATCACTAAGTCAGCGTTTTTTTTCTAAGCCACGTTCTCTGGGATGGAAATATCTCTGTACAAGACAGCAGAAGAACAAAAACTCGCCGATCAAATACATTTAAAGAAAATTAAATTGGACGGTGTCTTAGCTTCTCTTCCTTTGTTGTGACATGATATCCTGACAAAAGCAACTTAAGGAAAGAGGAATTTATTTGGGTTTACAGCTCCAAGGGATACAGGTCATCGTCCTGGCAAAGAAGACGCGGAGAGAAGCAGGGAAGGCTTTTTGGCAGGGGCAGAGGGCTGGCTGATCACACTGCATCCACATTCAGGAAACAGCAAAGTGGGAGGGACTATAAAGCCTCCAGCCCCGCCTCCCCAGTGACCCACTTCCTCCAGTGAGGCTCCAGTTCCTGAAGGTTTTACAACCTTCCCAAGCAGTAGCACAACTGAGCTTCAAATGAACAAACACATGAACATTATAGGGGACATCTCCTATTTAAACCACATCAGATCATGCCCAGTGTAAAACGTCCTCATCCTTAAACTCCTCTTTAATCATTTCATGGAATGCCGGAGTGAAACTTCCAACAGATCATCCAGCTTAATCCTGGAATCAGGTTTTGTTATGTTTTGCTTTGTAATTCTCATTAAGTCAACCTAGGGGACACTAGTACTGAGCAGTATGTATATATAGTACACATACATATGATAGCATATCTATGCATATATACACATATAAATACACACATATTGTATAAGCTTGGCCCAGGGAGTGGCACTATTAGAAGGTGTGGCCCTGTTGGAGTAGGTGTGTCGCTGTGGGCATGGGCTTAAGACCCTCACCCTAGATGCCTGGAAGTGTCATCTACTAGCAGCCTTCAGATGAAGATGTAGAACTCTCAGCTCCTCCTGCACCATGCCTGCCTGGAGGCTGCCATGCTCCCACCTTGATAATAATTAACTGAACCTCTGAACCTGTAAGCCAGCCCCAATTAAATGTTTCCCTTATAAGATTTGCCTTGGTCATGGTGTCTGTTCACAGCAGTAGAACCCTAACAAAGACACATATAAACACATATATGCACATACACATACATATACATATGCATGCATATGTATGACTTGTCCTCTTTGTTCTGGGACCTGGCATGGCTGGGTATGACCTGTGGTTAACCACAACTTTAACGAAAGCATAGAGTAACTCATTTTGTGTAAGGTACAACAATTTGCCTTTTAAGATTGTTTTCTTTGTCTTTATGTTTCATACATTAAGGAAAACCTTCACAAAAATTACCAGGATGAGAGGTGGAAAGATGGTCAGTAATTAAGAGCTCGCTGCTCAGTCATTGGGTCCAGGGTTCAGTTCCCATTCCCCACACTGGGGAGCTTAAAACTGTCTATAACTCTGCTTCCAGGGTAAGTGATACCCTCTCCTGGACTCCGCAGACAGATAGCATGAACAGACATGCACACATGCAGGTAAATATAACCGACAAGGGATGTGATCTGAATGTACAACATCCTACACAAGGATTGGCTATCCTCTAACGTTAAATCATACCTGGGCACTTACTTTAGATTGTGCTAGGTAAACCACTGCCCTGTATTATATGTCGGCATTTATTTAACTTATTTTTGTTATTACCAGATATTTCAAGGTATGCTAATAAAGTGAATTAACATTTTAATGGCCTGTCTGCATTTAGTATAGCCTCTTTGCTCAGGTTTTAAAAAGAAGACTTCTAAAACGCTCTCTGTCTCTCTGTCTCTGTCTCTCTCTCTTATGTGTGTGTGTGTGTGTGTGTGTGTGTGTGTGTGTGTGTGTGTGTTTGTCTGTCTGTCTCTGTGTGTCTGTGTGTCTGTGTGTCTGTGTGTCTGTCTGTCTCTGTGTGTGTCTGTGTGTCTGTCTCTGTGTGTGTGTGTGTGCATTTGTGTTTGTGTGTCTGTCTGTGTCTCTGTCTCTGTGTGTGTGTGTATGTGCATGTGTGTGTGTGTATCTGTGTCTGTGTTCTCTGTCTCACTCTGTGTGTATGCGCGCATACGTTTGCATTTGTGTGTCTGTCTGTCTCTGTGCGTGTCTGTGTCTCTGTCTGTCTCTGTGTGTGTATGTGCATGTGTGTGTCTGTGTCTCTGTCTGTCTGTCTCACTTGTGTGTGTGCATGTATGTGTGTGTGTGCATGTATGTGTGTGTGTGCACCCACGCATGCGCTCATGCATTAGTGTCTGATGATGAGTACAGCTACGAATGCACACAGAGGCCAGAAAGGGGTATCATTTGCTCTCTTCTGTCATTCATCCTCTCTCCTCCTTGGACCTGGGGATTGCATCTTGGCTAGGCTGGACAATAGCAAGCCCTATCCATCCTCCTTGAAGCTGAGGTAACAGGCATTAGCTATACTGGCAGTTTATTTTGAGGGTTCTGGGATCTCAACTCTGGTCCTCAGGATTTACAAAGCAAGAACTCTTGCTAGCTAAGTCATCTTCCCAGCTCAAACGCTTGTGTGAACTTGCATTCGCATTCACAAACACAATACAAATATTGGGGAGGGGGGCAGAGAGACAGAGAAAGACAGACAGAGGGAGAGCGTGAAAGAGAGAGAGGTATTATGGTTTGAATATGCTTGGCCCAGGAAGTGGCACTATTTGGAGGTGGTGTGGCCTTGTTGGAGTAGGTGTGTCACTGTGGGTGTGGCTTTAAGTCCCTCACCCTTTCTGCCTGGAAGTCAGTCTTCCCCTAGCAGCCTTTAGATGAAGATGTAGAACTCTCAGTTCCTCCTGCACCTGCCTGCCTGGATGCTGCTATGCTCTTGCCTTGATGACAATGGCTTGAACCTCTGAACCTGTAAGCCAGCCACAATTAAACGTTGTCCTTATATGAGTTGCCTTGGTCATGGTGACTGTTCACAGCAGTGAAACCCTGACTGAGGCAGAAGGTAATTAAGGATCCCTGAATTGCGGAAAGGGAATTTTGAGTATACTAAGGCCACTATGAATACAACTGAAGACATAAGCTCTAACTATAAATCTATAAATTGACCAGGTCGCCCATGCCGCATCACCATTAAAAACCCAATGTACAACACTGTACAGTATTTTATGGTATATGTTAACTTCACAAATGTCAGATAATATTTATCTCTTATCTCTTCAAATTCTTCTAGAAATATTACCCACTAACAAAGCCTATTCTGAAAGGAGTACAGGAAGAAATAACAGCAGCTCATAATGCTTAGGCTGGTGATGGCTTTAATTCATTTGCTAATAAGATTTTAGAGAGCATTGTTTCTTAATAGCTCCCGTGTCCTTTCCGGACATTTCATTTGTTCAGCAGGCATGCCAAGGATGGGTGCTGTAGACCTGACGAAAAAAAGTGGCTTCTGGAAAGTTCCAACCCCAGGTTGGCCCTGCATGATTGATATCAAAATGGACGTTAGCATTCTTCCTGACACAGGGCCGGATACCTCTGAGGACATTTGCACTTAACCTTGTGAGCTCACTTCTATGAGACAATGAGTTCTATCCGTCAGCTGCCAGGCAAAAACCAGTTTAATGTAAAGAATTAATTATGCCAGGCTGACAGGAGCCAGTATCTCAAGAAAAACTTTAAAATTTACTTAAAGGAGAAACATAGACACACAACACATACCAAATGACCCTCCAAGCTCCTAGACACATCCATCCCCGCTCTCCTGACACTGCCTTGTTTCCATTTCGTTACCCATGAAGTTCTGATTATCGTCAACCATGAAATTAATTTTCCAGACAAAACACACTTTCTGGGGCAGAGGAGATGGCTCAATCTATAGAGTGTTTGTCATGTAAACGTGAGAACCAAGCTCAGGTCCCCTGCAACCCCAAGAGGCTGGGCATAGTGGTTTAGGTCTAGTGGTTTAGGTCTGCAAGCTTAGTGCTTGGGGAGCTGAGAGTGGAAGAACCCCGGGACTTGCTGGCCAAACAGCTTAGCCAAATCTGTGATCTCCAGGTTCAGTGAGAGACTTTGTTTCAGGAAACATGATGGAGGCTGGAGAAATTCTCAGCCCATGGAGACACGGATGCCAAGCTGGATGACTTGAGTGTCATTTCTGTAGTAGGAGAGCAAGCTCCCACAGGGTGTCCCCTAACCTCCACATGTACTGTGGCATATACATACACAGAGAGATAAGTGAATAAATAAAATTTCCAGAAACGAAGCAGAGAGTGCTCTCTACTGTGAATTCTGGCTTCCATCTGCACACATGTGCAGTTACACAAATGTGTACTAACTTCTGCATCTATCAAAAAAAAACCCTCAAAACCAAGACACAAACACACTGTCTCCACTAGGATCATAATGTGACACATCGGGTAATAATGAGATTTTAATTATGCAGGAGAACACTGAAAACAGAGTTCAGAGATTCTTAGTGTGTTGAGCTTCAGAAAACTAACTACAGACTCTTGTCGGGGAAGGGGGGAAGTCATTAGCTGCTACTTGAATGGGACTTTTGTCATCATTAATTTAAAACACTTTTTCTATTTTATTTATTAGTGTGTACCCTGTGCACCCATGGAAAAAGACAACTTGTGAGAGTCAGTTCTCTTCCCTCACTGACCTGGCAACAAATGACTACCAATCAAGCCATCTTCTTGGCTTCTCCCTACCACTTCTAAAGGTCTACAGAGCAGTCTCTATAATCACAGGGCCAGCTTGCCTTCCTCCCTCTTCTTCCCTCCCTTATGTATTTATTGTGACATCTAATGTCACTCGTCAGCTTGACACACTTGGGAAGAGGGACCCTCAACTAAAGAAGTACCTCCCTCAGACTTGTCTGTGGTACATTTTCTTGATTGCTAATTGATGCTGGAGGGCCCAGTCCACTGTGCAAAACTGTCTTTTCTGCTCCTGATGGAACTGTCACTGTGGAGGCTTACAGCTGAATAAGCTCACCCTTTCCTGTTCTTTCTGAACTCTGGCTAACTGGTTCAACAGCTTGAGTCTCTAAGCTGACTGATTCAATCTGACTTCTCTCGGCTTCTTACTGAATTTCTCTGCTTGGCCTCAAACCAACTCTAGTGGCAACTGGTTCTGGTCTTCTGGCTCCTTCTTATTCTCTGGCACCAACTGCCTCTGCCAACCTGCACTGAACTGCAAGAGCTCACGAATGAAGGCAGCTCCATTGAACTGCAACCCCTGTGCTGACTCCAACGGACTGATTTCTCTCCCTGTGCTTCTCTTAAATAGTCCCTATTTTCTGTGCTAGCCTACTGAGAGTAGGTATATCCTGTCTCTCATTCTGTCAATTACTTTCAAGCATGGATGCTTCCTTCTACCAACTAACCTTACCTACATTGTTTGGAATTAAAGGTGTGTGCTAAGGGTGCATATATATTCCAGCTAGATCACACAGATTTATAAGGATGTGACCCCTTGCCAGAGCAGCCATGTTACTGGATTAAAATTCCTCTACATCACTGTGAGTGGTAAAGTTCTTATTCAATGGACCTATGCTGTGCGACTCTGGGAGCAGGCCAGTAAGCATTGCTCCTCTATGGTTTCTGCTTCAGTTCCTGCTTCCAGGTTCCTGCCTTGAGGCCCCTCTCTTACTTCCCTCTATGATGGACTGTGCCCTATAAACAGAAATAAACTCCCAACCTCCCTACCCCCTGCAAGTTGCTTTTGGGGAGAACATTTTTTCACAGCAACATGATAGCAAACTAGAATATTTGTTACACTATGTTACACTAGCTCCCAACTCCAAGGTTGGAGGACAGGATCTTACTTCTGTCTCCCTAGGAGGTGGTGTACAGACCATGGTACCCAGCTTCTAGCACTTTACTTTTTTAGACAAGCCCTAAAATACAAATCACAGAGGCCAAGCACACACCCGTAATTTCAGCACTTTGGAGTACAGGCAGGAGAATTAGGAGTTCCAAGGACAAAATTAACTATACAGTGAGTCTGGGGCTACCCGGGGAATAAGACCATCTCAAAACAACAAAAAGAACAAGAAGAATGGGAGAAGGAGGGCAAGAAAGAGGAGGCAAAAGAAGAGGAATAAGGAGGCAAAGAAGAAGCAGGGGCAGGGCATTAGAGGAGAAGGCCACAGCAGACACCTTTGGTTGGAGAGATCACAGCCCAGTGTATAAGAGCACATACTGCTCCTACAGAGAACCCAAGTTTATTTCTCAGCATCCACATTGATTGGCTCCCAACCACCTATAACTCCAGGGGAATCAACACTCTCTTTTGGACCAAAAGCACTGTACTCGTGTGCATATATCCACACATAGATATACACATATCCACTTAAGAAAAATGGGCTGCTTCCATTTGGAACAGAAAGCAGAAAAGAGTAGGATCTTCAGACATCCTGACCTCTGTTGAGACCATATTACATATTAGTCCAGAGGTCATGGGCCACCAGGGCTGCTGGAGTCATAACCCCTTCTTAACAACTGCTAGGTCAGCCTCAACAGAACTAGACCCAGAAAGGTGTGGGTTCTGTCACATACACGATTGGCCTGACATCCCAGAGTACCTAGTGCTACAGAGATGGCCTGTCCAAATGTGAAGTCTTTAAAGGAGCCCAGTGTGGTAGATGGCTGTCCGTCAATGCAGGAACTAGCAGAATTGGCTGCTGGGTGACATTGGTGGCCTGAAGCTGAGCCAGGAAGGCTGATGTGGACACTGTCTAACGTTGGAGCTCAGCAAGATGTATTTTGAAAAGTTCACCATGGGCAATATACTTCCCACGTGAAGATGTGAAGATCCTACTGTTGAATGCTCCACACGCATTGGAAGAAATCCTGCTGGAACTAAGCTGGAAGCTTCCTTCCTGCTGGCTGGCTTTCATAGTACTAGATGTGCTATGCGAGCTCTGGGGAGAAAAGTCATCAGCAGGCTTACTCGACTGTGGACCCCATGTGCTACAAACAGACCCACCAAGCAATGTGCCCACCAGAGTAATAATGGCGTGCCATAAGGGGACCATAACTACTCTGGCTGTATTGGAGGCTGTCTCCACCAACGGGAATCCACTTGTTACTGTAAAGCTGTTCAGTAGCCTTTGGATGGGGACCTAGGTTCTACTGAGAAGGTCCTGCTGTTGTCCTCGATTGGGTAGGGGCTCCTGAGGCCCTACTCCACCAGGGGAGATAGTAGCCATGGCAGGCTGCTAGGGAAAAGGCAGTCATTGTCATTAGTGACATAGCCACTGACAAGTTACTTGTGAATCAGTGGACAGCTTCACAGTGGCTCACGAAGCAAAAGGAAGAACAAGCATATAACACTTCACAGTGAGATAGGGACATGGCGGAAGGATGGTGTGGGAAGGTGGGTTGGTGGGGGTAGGAGAATAAGAGGGAGAGGAAGATGAGAAAGCTAGATTATATACACGTACAAAATGAACCATAATAGATCAATTTAAAAAATAATAAATTGCCGCCCAGAATAACTTCAGGGGAAGATGGCAGTTAGGGGAGTAAAGGGGCGGTGATTCACCCCAATACTCACCAGTACAATGGTCTTCCTTCCAGGGAGGTGCTGCAGAGCTACCCCCCAGGGTAGCAGAGGCTCAGTCAGTAGTGTCTAAAGCCCAAGTGGCAGTGATCATCTACGAGACAGGAGTTCACCCACTGTGTCCATTGTATTTAATCATCTGACGCCTGGGTTTCACTTCCATGGTCTCAATTATTTCTCCCTGGAAACTGCTCAAGGTCTTTGTAAATTGTGATAGCAAAACCCAGAAAACTACAAGAATTAGTCTTTAAGTCTTTGAGTAATTGACAGACTTCTTCACGTAAGTTCTAAAAATTCTTCAGAAATCCACATCATGTGTGTGTGTGTGTGTGTGTGTGTGTGTGTGTGTGTGTTTGCATGTATTCATGTCTGCCTTGAAGGTGTGTGTGTGTGTGTACATGTGAGGAATGTGTACAGGTGAGAGGTCACTATCAACAGCCACTCCTCAGGCACTGAATATCTTTTCTTTTTTTTTAATTTTTGGTATGTTCATGTGCCAGGCCCACACAAGCCAGAGTGTGTGTGTTGATCAGAGAATACCTTCGGAAGTTGCTTGTTAGGCCCCAGCTTGCTAACACTGTAACGCTGCACTGGATACTTTAGACTCCCAGCTTCCTGTTGACTCTTTGGTCTTTACCTCCTGCCTCACCTCAGGAGTGATAGGGTTACAGAGGCAGATCTCCACATCACGCTGTTTTATACAGGTTCTTGGGATCAAAGTCTGATCCTCAGGCTTGGGCAGTGATCAGAGCCATCTCCCTAGCACAACAAAGCGTTTTTTGAGTCAGGGTCTTCCTACCTTGCTAACTGGGCCAGCAAGCCCCAGGGGTTCTCCTGTCTCCATCACCCCCACATGTAGGGCTATTTTTATATCTGTTCTGCAGAGGCACTCAAGCCTGCACGCTCAGCAAGGCAAGCACTTTGCTGACTGAGATCTCTCCCCAGCCTCTACTTCCTTTGTGTGGCTTTTACCCTGCCAACCAGCATTAGTTTTAGCATAAGAATTTCTCGGTGGCCCCAAGTGAGAAACACAGCTGTCTGATACTGTCTGTCTCAGAACTAAGCAAACACTCAGCTAGATTTTAGATTCAGGGTAACACCAGACCACTTTTAAGAATGTAAAGAGGATAAAGCTGAACTCTGTAAAAAGAATTTTTTTTTAATGAGATTCATTAAGAGGTTCAGAGAATGATTCTCACTTCACTTGAAACGGGAATGGATTCTGACTGACCAAGAGCCAGAGAGTCCTCAGACACGGGCTCACTGACAGGAGCAGTGCCAGAAGCACACGCACTGCGAGAATGCCTAAGGCCTAGATTTAGGAGTCAGGTAGGAATATTTTGACAATTTTTCGATACATATCTCATTCTCTAAGGCTGGCCCCATATTCTCTAGGTGGGATGCATAATTTTGACCTCCTGATCCCCCGCTTCTGCGTCCTGAGTGCTGGGATCACAGGTGTGCAGCACTTCTCTGGGTTCATGCAGGCTGAGACCGGAACCCAGGGCTTCAGGTGTGCCGGGCAAGCATTCCACCCACTGAGAGGAACTCCCAGCCCCATGATTTAATGGTAGACAAAAAATAAAAATACAAAAATTTAAAAATCAAATGTCATCCTTTAAGCAGTTTTTACTTGCCTTTCTTTTTTATTTTAACCATTTAAATTTACTTAGGAAAAGTAAGATTATTTAAGGAAGCAGCACCCAGTTTTAGAGTAATTTAGCACATTTATATGTGAAAAATACAAAATTACTCGATACATCTTTAATACACAAATACATATACAAACATTTTATTCTAATAATATTCTTTATCACTTCAATTTAAACCATTCCATTATGAAAATTTCTTAATTGAAGAGAGAATATTCCTTTAAAACTCTAAATGAAACAGAGCTTTCTCAACTAATTTATAGCCACACAGCCTTTAGAATACATGATTTTCCAGTTCACAAGTCTTCCCTTTAAAACTGTTACGGCTTGTCATGTTTTTTAAGATAGAAGGCACCAGACACCAGGGAGGATCAGTGCAGTGTGCTCAGAGCAGGTCTTCTCAGGTGCCCGCCCATCCTCTAAGTGCCACCAACCTTGCATGAGCATACTTGTCATACTAACATTTCTTCTGAGTGCTTACTTGGCAATCTACCAAACTCAAAACCAGAGCCTGCACCACAGCAGGCATGCAGGCTGGCACCCGCCGTCAGAAATGCTCACCTTACTTAGGTGAGCTCTCGGACACTGGGAAGTATGTTTAAACAGGGTCCCCAAAGGAATTTCGTTCCTTGAATGGTTCCACCTATTTCCTTAACTGAACTGATACGTAAGGCAGGTTGGTCCTGTAGAGCAACTGGACTGCACGCAACTACAGGGAACGTCCTTCACTCTGAAAATGAAGCAGACGTGTGGAAAATGTAGAGTTTCAAAGAACTGAAACGGCTCCTGTTCAGACTAGGCACTGAAACACTTCTACAAAGAACTCGCCAGATTGTCTCTTCACTGTAGAATGTTCCATTAAACTAAAAAGAAAAGGATACAGAAAATGGTTATTTATCAATTACATCATCTTAATTTCTATACTATCGAGTCTGAGAAGTTGAAATACCCATTATACACAACACACGTATTTATTCAAGTAATTGGTGCTTGAACATGAGTTAGAAGAATTCAGGATAGGGCCAACAATATGGCTCAGGAGAAAAAGGGGCTTGCCACTGAGTCTGATTGACCTGAGTTCAATTCTTAGAACTCACATGTGAAAGAAGATCCAAGTCCCTCAAATGAGACTCTGACCTCCAAACACATGTTGTTTGTTGGGAGATGGAGACAAGGGGTTACCTGCGATTTGCTGGCCAGCCAGTGTAGCTTAATGAGTGAGCTCCAGATTTAGAGAGAAACTGTCTCAAACAAAAGTCAAGACTAATAAAGGAAGACAACAGATGTCAACCTCTGGCCAGAGACCACATACATGAACACATGATCATCAAGTAAATAGATTAAAAAGAAATAGGCACTTAGGACAAGTTTCATGGCAATGGCAGGTCTGACAGCACCACTGAGTGAGAACTGTGTACCAGGACTTAGTTTTACTTCTGGCATATTCTACTGTGCTCTATGGGGCAACGCCTCCTCCTAGCTGGTCCTGCTCTAGGCTACCCAATGATGCTCCACCTTCTCTAGTCTTCACTATCTCTACTTTCTCTGGTTCTCACTTTTCCCACTACTGAAACACTGCCTGGGTGGGTTGGGCTTGAACGTGACTCTGAGAATGATGACAACATCCCACGGAAAGACAACCTGTAAATAATGCAATGGCACGAAGGAGCTGTAAATAACTATGTTTACACTCATTTACGGCTTAACGATTTTATTTCTGTTTGTGTGTGTCTCTGTCTGTGAGTGTGTACACACAAATGCAGTGCCTGAGGAGGCCAGAGGTCAAGGGATCCCCTGCAATCAGAGTCGCAGGCAGTTGTGAGCTGCCTGACATGTGTGCAAGCTCTGTATCTTTGAAAGAAACTCAAGCACTGTTAGCTCCCGAGCCTTCTCTCCAGCCCCATCATTTTTAATTGAAACACGGCACACCTCTTCCCCACGCCTCACTAAAACGTCAGTAGATAATAAAGGACAAGTGTTCTTAGAAGGAAACTACATGAAAAAGAGATCAAGCTACAGCAATCAACTCTTGGTGGCTGTGAAGAAATACAGCTAAGTGTTTCGGTCTGAAAGTGGGAGGGAAGCAACAGAAAGCAGGAATCTGGTTCAAAGTGCAGTGAACGTCAGCTCTGCAGTCAGATAGCTTCCCTGTATTCTATACAACAGAAAAATTGTAAAGTTTATTCTCTAAATACAGTAGCAGGAGAAATTCTAGAGAAAATATCAGGTAAGGTAGAGTTTTAATGATGTGGTCATATCTTATTTAGTCGTGGAAATATAAACAAAGAATATAGATCTATCCAAAATTGTGCAGCAACTATACAAAAGTGTGGAAACTTTGTTTGTTTTGTTATTGGTGTTTTCTTTTTCCTCTGAAATAAAGTCTCATGTAGCCAGGCTGGCGTCAAACCCACTATATGTTGAAGGACGACCTTGAGCTCTTCCTGCATCTGCCTCCCAGTGCTGGGTTCATGGCCTGTGTCACCATGTGCCATCTCTACAGTCTGGCTAGAATGACATGCAATTGAGAGGTGAGCATGTGGTGTGGAAGTGGAGATCCTGATCTGTCTTACTGAAAAGTTTTGTCAATTGCCATGCCTGAAGTTGGACAGACAAGCAACAGAAGAGGAAGAATAATCTATAAAGAGACAGGCAAATCCAAGAAAATCAGCCAAGACTTGGGTTACAGGCAGTTAAGGCCAAGACTTGGGCTACAGGCAGTTAAGGCCAAGACTTGGGCTACAGGCAGTTAAGATTTGATTCCACCCCTCCTGAGGTTCTATGGTAAGTCAATGGTTGCTGAGGAAGGAGCGATGTTTTCTTCAGTGCTCTACCACAGGCAGGCTGCTCATGCTTTATCAAAGTAACTCCTCCCCCACGTTCCTGTAAGAACAACACACACACACACACACACACACACACACGTGTGCACACACATGCAGGAGAGGGGCAAAGTTAAAGGACAGCATTTGAAGAGGATGAGCTCAGCAGGAGTGGAGAGAGTCAAGACAGAGTAACAGGGAATAGGTATGATCCAATGCCTTACACACGTGTGTGGAAATGCCATCATGAAGTGCATTGTTACATGTAACTAATTCCTGCTACAGAAGTGTCTTGGAAGAAGACCTAGCTATTTGTTTTACAGTACCTAGGCATAAGCCCACGAGCTGGTTGCCCACATGTTCCCAGCTATGCTGTGGGCCCCATGTGATTTCCCGGGGGTAGCAGAGTGGCCAAGGCAGGGAGGCTGCTCTGTACAGCTTTGCAGAGCCAGACCTCAGACTGTGTCCAAAGATACAACCACAGAAAGTCAAGAAAAGTAGCTTGGGGTGAATTACGATGCAGATAACAATTAGGCCACAAGACCCAAGCAACTGCTAGAAGCTGGAAAAGCTGCAGGAAGTTGTGGGTGGGAGGGAAACTCCAGGCAGGATCATGAAACAGGCCAGCAGGAAGTGTCTAGGGATGTCCCAGGATACAAGGCTGGGATCCCAGCATGCCAGTCCCTTACTGCAACTTCCTAGTCTCAGTAAGTAAGGTGGATTTGTGCCATACGGTTGTATGCTGGTTATTCCAAGATGTTTGTCAACTAATATCCGTCATATATGCTCTCAGTCTTATAAGAAATATAAAGGGCACCAATTCTTTAAAAAAAATTAAAGTAGGAAAATGATTCTGAAACATTAACAAAAGCAGCTCACTACCAGTCATATAAAATATACACATGCACATGC